>NC_056726.1:1000073458-1000175958 GCF_019279795.1 Protopterus annectens | reverse complement strand
GCCTAGCCATAACAATTCCCTGGATGTTTCTTTCCACAATATTTATTTCCATGGACCCCTCTCTAGCAGGGCAGCTGACATGATTCCTGGGGTGAATTTCCTATCTCCCCAATTGTCAAGCTTCCTTTTGAAGAGGACCAAGGAGGCGCTCTGCTTGACATATATGGGCAGTCTATTCCAGAGTATGGGGAGTCTCTGAGCAGGAACCTATCCCTCCAGCATGTTTTGTTCATTGTGATGACAATGTTTAGATCTCTAGAGCATGTGGCTCTGAGGGATTGGGATTTCTTTAAGTGGAACATGTACAACAACTCAGGGTTTTACATGGCCTTTTATGTTAAGTAGAGATCATCTCTGAGTAGACGATATGCCACAGAGTATAGCTGGAGTTTTTTTAGATGGTCAGCATAGGGCATCTGCTTTAGGCCTGTGATTATTTTAGTGAGGTATTTCTGCAGCCTTTCCAGCTGCTGCAGATGTCTTGTGAGGTACATACCAAATGGGGTGTTGTACTCTATAATGGGTCTAATGAGGGATGAATACAGTGGGACAATGACTTCCTTTTTTCTGGATAAAAAGCCCTTAGTGATGAGGTGTGCCACATAGAAGGATTTCCTGACTGTTGTGGCGATGTCGTTATCGAAGGTGAGACCACTGTCCACCTGTGTCCCTAAGTGTCTCATCACACTTTCAGTGTTTAGTGTACTGCCATCTATGTGGTAATTCAAGGCTAAATAGTTTTTCCCAAAGGGGATAACTGTACATTTCTTGGCATTAAGCTTGAGCCCATGGATCTGGCATCAAGCATCTGTTTCTGTAAGGCCCTTTTGTAGGCTATCCACATCATTTGAGGATTCAATAATGGCTCCCAGTTTGCAGTCATCTGCGAACTTTGTTAGCCAGAGTCCCTTAGTGTTGGCCTGTACTTCAGAGAAGTAGATGCCAAACAAGAGCGGTCCCAGGACTGAACCCTGAGGTACTCCACTTGTTACTTGTCTGGAGCTGGATTTGGATTTGGCTACTTTTAAAGTCTGGATTCTGTCAGTAAGCCAATTGGCAACCCATCGAGTGATATAGGGATTAATACCCAGCTTAGTAAGTTTATCTATGATTCCAGAGTGGAGTATGGTGTCGAAGGCCTTGGTGAGGTCCAGATAGGCTGTGTGGACCACCTTACCCTCGTCCATGGCTCTGAAGACCGATGTGAAAAAGTCAGTCAGGTTCAGGAAACAAGATTGGCCCTTCATGAACCCAAACTGGGTGGGGTCCAGTGTTTGAAGGTTGCTAATGTCTTTATTTATAAGTTCCATGATAATGCATTCCATGCCCTTGCAGATCAGGTTTGTCAGACTGATGGGACGGTAGTTCCCGGGATCCAAGGTGGATCCCCCCTTGTGGAGTGGGATAACTGTAGCTGTGGGCACAAAGCCTGAGGTGAGGCTATTATTAAAAATGACACTTAGGTGATGTGCCAGTTAATTTTGTAGTTCATATAGTACACAGCCCGGGATATCATCTGGTCCCATGGATGCTGTATTCTTAGCTTTGGACAGTGCGGTTTTTACCTGTGTGGCCATGATGACTGGAATTTGGCAATCTTTCGGTATTGAGATGGGCCCTTTAGGGGGTGAAGAAGTCAGTCAGGTTCAGGAAACAAGATCGGCCCTTGGGATTGGTTGGGAGGGTGGCCTAATAGTTAAGATATTTGTCTTACAAACACAAGGTGCAGGGTTTGAGTCTCACAAGGGATAATTGGCTAAGCTTAAAATGGCTCAAAAGGGCAGTTAGCTTAGTACTAATCTAAGAACCTATGAATCTATGGGGTGGGGAATTGGCACTAAATCAATCTGCCAGGATATTGGCAATATCCTTGGGATCAGTATATTTAATGCCAAAATGTTGTAGCTCAGAGCAGATCTGAACATTGCCATTTAGATTCTTGACATAACTATAGAATGCCTTGTGGTTATCTTTGGAATATTTGGCAATTTTATTTTCGTAACTAGCTTTGGAGGCTTTTTTGAGGTATCTCAGCTTCTTACTGAGGCTGGTAAGGGAATTTTTTGCATCCTAGGATTTTTCTATTTTCTGCAACAGTTTCTTCCTTCTGTTGTATAGTTTGTTTATAGCAGGGGACCACCAGATTGGTGTCCTTTTTTTGGAGGACAGCACCTTGGTTCTATTTGGTATGGCACGTTTCATGCACGAGTGGATGTGCTCGTACAGTGCCGTAGTGTAGGATTCAGCAGTCGAACTTTCAGATCCTGTCTGCATGAGTGTCATGAAGTTTGCCACTTCTGACTTGAGTAGCATGAAATTGGCTTTGGAGAAGTTTTTTACGGAGGTTTCCTTAATGGGGGGTGGGATGTGGATGTCAAGGGTGATTTGCTTATGGTCAGACCTGACCAATGAGGGGGTGACCACTGGTGTGGAGCATCTATCTCACATGTTGGTAATGACCAGGTCTAGGATATTGGAGCCCCTGGTGGGATAATGGATTAGTTGATCCAGAACGTTGGAATTTATGAATTCAAAGAACCGTTGGGGAAAGGTGTTGTTACCTGAGTAGTTTTCCCAGTTAATTTCAGGGTAGTTAAAATCACCCAGTATTAGGGTGTTTGGTTCTATCTTAACATTTTCCAGTATGTTTTGAAAGGTGTAGTGAGAATCTTGGGGCATGGTTGGGGATTTGTAGCAAGCTACAATTTGGATTGCAGTCATACCTAGTGTTAGTTGCACCTGGAGAATTTCAGATGCATTGTGTTGGGCAACTAGCCTAGAGGTGTGAATATTCTTGGTGAATATGGGCACTCCTCCACCTTTAGTGTTTCAGTCTTAGTTTGGTGGCAGAAAAGTGTGGTAAGAGTTGTAGCCTGACATTGCAGGGGTGCTGTCTGGAGCCTTGAACCAGGTCTCAGTTACTGCACAGATGTTGATGTTCTCCATTTTTAGGAGTGCCTCGAGAGAGTGCATTTTGAGGTTTAGACTTTTAGCATTGAGTAGCATTACCTTCAGATTTTGAATGCTTGTATCTGTTATGGTGGTGGTTTTGTCCTTTGAACCTTGCTTAAAAAAGGCACTATAGGGGTGACAAGAGCTTTAGCCAGTAACCTGAATCCCAGAGGTGACAGGTGCAGACCATCTCTGGCAAAGTATCGTGGTTTGTCGATCATGTCTTCCTAGGCAGACAGATACTGGATCCCCTTTGAATGACACCAGAAGCTTAGCAAATTTTTCAAGTCAATCATGTTGTCCTTATACTGTGGTATCATTCTGGGTGAAGGCAGGATGCTACTCAGGGCTAGGGTCCTACCTGCCTGGGCCACATGATCTGAGAGCTCTTCCATGTCTCTTTTCATGTAGTACAGGCAGATACATTTGAAGTCATTCACTCCAACATGAACAATGACAGAGTCATATTTGTACTTGTTGTGGAGTGACTTGAGTGCATGCGTTATGTGTCGGATCATGGCACCTGACAGGCAGCTGACTAATTTTCTCCTTGTTCAGCCTGGTGAGTGGGACATCAGTGTGCCTGACTATAGAGTCACCTATGACTAAAGTGTTGGGTACATTGTCTTGCCTTAGGGGCTGTTGTTGGGTGGCACACTGATGTTGTGAGCTATGTGTCACTTTGGTTGTGACTGGGGTTTATTTGCATTTCAGCCTCAGAGGTCCTTGTTGCTTGGGCAGGTTAATGTTAAGGGCCTCTGCATATGTGGGTTTATTGTTGCTATGTGTGGGTGTTGATGGTGTGAGTTTTGAAGGGCTATGTGTTGCATGAGGTGTAGTGCATGTGTTAACCTTCTCTTCTTGACTGTCTAGCAAAATCTTGGCTGGAGAGGGCTTTGCTTCCAGTTTGTCTGTGTAAGTGCATCTCTCACAGGTTGTAATGTTGGATGGTAGGAGGAGAGGGTTTAACATTATGCACTTTGCACTTTACGATGTACTCAGAAAAAATTTTTTTTAAACCAAGAACTGTACTCATGCGCGAAAAATGCAGATGCATATTACTGCATATCAATTTTAAATTTCTAAGCAACAATATTTGTTCCCAATGTTTTAAACCATTTTTAATGTATGTTTATAATCAGAAAATTTGCTTGAAACAAATGTGGTTGTTAAAATTGGCATGTGATCAATTAAGAACGCTATATAAGCAGTTGCCTAGGACTTCACATTGTTTCTGACTTGATAAAGCCTGGAAGGATCCGGGCGAAAGCGCTTGTCTTTTAGTCGTTTATTTCTGCAGTTTTGTCACGTCAATCTGGAATAAAGAAGTTTTTAACATTGCCATTTGAATCATTGTCTCTGCTGGCGGATTTGGTATATTTTTTCTTGGTTTTTTGGACTTTCCATTGTGGTTTTTACTCTAGATTTCCAAAATGTTTCAGAAGCACATTCAGAGCACAAGGAGATTCAGGCAATTTTTTATTTAAGGAAAGGGAGAAAGAAGGAACAGAAGGAAAGATACTAAGTGGGTTGGCCTTCTCAGATGTTCTCTCTTAATTAGGTAGAATGAGCTAATGACACTAGACTGGGAGAATTGTTCCAGATCAAATTTACAGTAGGGGCAGGCAACTGCAAAGCCACCAATTATAGCAACAAGACACCAACAGGGAGGGCGGGGAACAATACTAAAGCTATTAGCCTACACTCCTTTAGACAGTAAATACTACAGAAATGTTTATCACAGCAGTGAGCCACAAAATGTGCATTTTTAAACAGATAAAGGAACAAGGAAACTCTACAGAATGCTATTAACTGCAAACAAATCAGCTACCCTTGCAGATTAGTTAATAGGAATAAAATACACTAAAAATTATGTAGCAGGCAATAAAAAGTGCTATGTATAAATTGCTAGAAGCAATAACCAGTATAAATAAGCCAAAAAAGCAAGATACTTATTGTTATATATCTCAGACGAGAGTTGTAGTCAATGCCCCTCCTCCACTCGGCTCAATGTGTATAGACAGAAATCCTCTCAAAGTTACGGCTTAAATACCAGAAGATACAACCTTGGACAATTTTTTTTTTTAAATGCTCAAAAGAACCACTGAGTGCTTACTCCAAGCCCTAGACCACCCAACCCCACTAACCAGCAGCCAATCAACACATTCCTGCCACTAAGGTAAAGAAAGGCTTCTGCTAATTCAAGATGGCCTGGTCATGTGCTCAGAACAATCACTGCAAAAACAAACAGGCCCAGAGACAGCAAATCTGAACTGGGACATTACTAAAGCTATTAGCCTACACACTTTTAGCAGTAAACACTAAATAAGTGTTTATCACAGCAGTGAGTCACAAATTGAAAGTTTTTTAAACAGATAAAGGAGCAAAGAGACCCTACAAAATGCTTTTAACTGCAAACAAATCAGTTACCCTTGCAGATTAGTTAATAGCAATAAAATACAGTAAAACGTATGTAGCAGGCAATAAAAAGTGCTATATATAAATTGCTAGAAGCACTAACCAGTATAAATAAGCAAATAAACAGGATACTTATTGTTATATAGCTCAGATCAGAGTTGTAGTCAATGGCCCTACTCCACTCGGCTCAGTGTGTATAGACAGAAATCCTCTTAAAGTTAGGGCTTAAATACCAGAATATACAACCTTAGACAGCTTTTTTTAAAAAAATCTCAAAAGAACCAATGAGTGCTTACTCCAAGCCCTAGACCACCCAACCCCCACTAGCCATCAGCCAATCAACACAATCCTGCCACGAAGGTAAAGAAAGGCTTCTGCTAATTTAAGATGGGTGGGTCATGTGCTCAGAACAATCACTGCAAAAACAAACGGGCCCAGAGACAGCAAATCTGAGCTGGGAGAATACTAAAGCTATTAGCCTACACTCTTTTAGACAGTAAACATTTCAGAAATGTTTATCACAGCAGTGAGCCACAAAATGAAAGTTTTAAACAGATAAAGGAGCAAGGAGACTCTACAGAATGCTTTTAACTGCAAACAAATCTGTTACCCATGCAGATTAGTTAACAGCAATAAAATAGAGTAAAAAGTATGCAGCAGGCTGAAAAGGTGCTAAATATAAGTTGCTAGGAGCAATAACCAGTATAAATAAGCCAAAAAAACAGGATACTTATTGTTATATATCTTCGATCAGAGTTGTAGTCAATGTCGCTCCTCCACTCAGCTCAGTGTGGTGGTGGGGAAAATTTAAAAAGCGATATAAATCTGGAAGTAAACAAATACATGACAAGAGGAATGAGTGTAAGTTTGACTAGTACACAAGGTGTAATCATTATAATATCAGAATATGTGCAGTACAAGGCAGAGGTGAAAGGCTGGCATATTTTGTGTTATTTATAAGACAAAATTAATTAAAGAGATTGTTTCTGAAAAAAAGGAAAAATAATTTCATAAGGTATTTTTCATGGGTTTAGTAACTACTTATCCACTACTGTCAGAAAGTGCTTTTCCATTGCAGAGCTTGTTACTAAAGGTGTGGCATCCAGGTCCAGGGAAGTAATCGTTCCACTGTAATCTGCACTCGATTTGCTGAACATTGAGCAAAATGTTTCTTCGGTATTTACCTCCCTAAGTATTTAAGACATTTTGAATACCCACAATACTTTCTTATTGACAAAAATCAAGGGCCTAAATCATAAAAACTGTGCATACCATCTCAAAATTTTATCCATTTTCTCGGTGTCATGCAGGTTACTAAAGGGCAATCTCTGCCTCAGAGACACAGCCTCAACAGATCCTATTTTGTCAGACCTACTGCAGGTTTGCATGTCTAATGGCGACATAAATTTCTTTTGTAACACAAATACAACATATCAAAGGGATATATTTGTATCACAGACAGAGAATAACATTTCTTTGGAATTGTCTTCCTCTCCACATAAAGTAAAATGCTCCTCTTACACTATTCAAATGTAATCTAGATGAATGGATAGGCAACCACAAATTCACCCTTTGTTTAGCACACTTGTCTATCATGGATAGGGGCAACATGTAAATGTTCAGATCATCTTAGGCTATTTCTGCTTAAAATATAAGGGCTAAAACTTCATGGCAGTGTATGGCTAGGCTTCTAAAGATCCTCAGATCAATAGCCTAATAAGTACCAATGAACCTATAATCATCCAAAATAGCTGCATATAAAATTCAGAAGTCCAAGTACTAGTATGATTTTAATTTGTGAATTAAGAAAGAATTATTACTGTTCCAATCTACAAAATTATTAATTATTTAATAAGTACTGTGACATTTTAGTAGACTGGCAAGTGAGACTTCCTATTCTGGGAACTGAAGTGTGTTTCAGGATAGATACAGGAGCTGATGTTACTGTGATGTCATGTGCTATCTGTAGACCCTTGTTGAGGCACCTGTAGCTGCAGGAAGCAGGGACTGAAATGCATAGCTCTACAGGCAGACTAAATGCATTTGTAGATTTCTAGCTATGTCTGACTGGAAGGGGCAGATGTCTGAATTATGTGTTAATTTGCTGGGCCGTCCATACATAAATAATCTGCTTAGCAGAGCTGTGGCATGCAAGATGAGCTTAATTCTTAGAATGATGGAAATTAGTGTAGGCATCCTTAACAAAGTTAGTCTGCTTAACTGTGAACTAGTAAAAATTAAAACCAAATGCTGTTCCATATGTCTTAACCATGTCCAGGTGGATGCCATGTCCCATACTGCCCAACAGCTCTTTTTCAGCAGAGTGAGAAACACTCCACAGAAGTCAAATCACAAAGTAGCAGTAATAATGTGAAGAACAACTTGTACATGGAGTATATTGCAAGAAAGAAGAACGATCTAAATTATTGATAATAGAGAAAAAAGATTGTTCATTTGTTTATGGTAATAATCATATTTACAACAGATGCTCATTGTACTGGGTTAAAGAAATTCAAATGATAACCATTTGAAATGTTCAGATATTTTTTATATTCCGTCACTCATTTGTAATGCACTTGTGCATTCTGTTAACTCTAATTTTCCCCCTCAAAAATAAGAATAATGGTAACTGCTAAACACCTGATAAGTTCTGTAGGATGAGAGTATCTCTACCATGTGCTAGAGTTCCTGTTTTACATAACGTTTAAGGAAAACTGCATGTATTGCACATTTACTATGAGATACTTAAATATTTTTGTTGTACACTACTCGTGTTGCTTCTTTATTCACCTAATCTGGTTCAAATTCAGAGATTCTGTGCTTGTGCAGATCATCTTCTTTCGGCTGCTCCAGTTAGGGGTCGCCACAGCAGATCACCTGTTTCCATTTCTTCCTGTCCTCTGCATCTTGCTCTGTCACACCAACCACCTGCATGTCCTCTCTTACCACATCCATAAACCTTATCTTAGGCCTTCCTCTTTTCCTGTTACCTGGTAGCGTCATCCTTAGCATCTTTTTCCCAATATACTCAGCAACCCTCCTCAGCACATGTCCAAACCAATGTAATCGCACCTCTCAGGCGTTGTCTCCAAACCTTCCAACCTGATCCTGTTCACCCTCGTCACACCCAGTGCAAATCTTAACATCTTTAATTCTGCCACATCCAGCTCTAACTCCTGCCTTTTTGTCAATGCCACTGTCTCCAACCCATATAACATAGCTGGTCTCACTACCTTCTTGTAGACCTTCCCTTTCACTCTTACAGGTACTCGTCTGTCACAAATCACACCTGACACTCTTCTCCACCCACTCCATCTTGCCTGTACTCTCTTCTTCACCTCTCTTCCACACTCTCCGTTACTCTGAACTATTGACCCCAGGCATTTAAACTCATCCACCTTCGCCACCTCTACTCCTTGCATCCTCACCATTCCTCTATCCTCCCTGTCACTCACACACATATATTCTATTTATATATTCTGTGCTTGTGCAGATAAACTCCTAATAACAATGGAAGTTTAACCTCCTTCACTGATCCACATGGATATTCTAAGAACTCACAATAAAAGTACTAATGTAACATACTACTTATCTTAACAAATTACCTAACTTACCTGAGTACAGTCCTCATCCACATGGATATTCTAAGGACACACATTAAACAGTACTAATGTAACATACTACTACTCATCTTAACAAATTACCTAACTTACCCGAGTACAGTCCTCATCCACATGGATATTCTAAGGACACACATTAAACAGTACTAATGTAACATACTACTACTCATCTTAACAAATTACCGAAGTTACCCGAGTACAGTCCTCATCCACTAGGATATTATCAGGACTCTCATTAAACAGTACTAAGGTAACATACAACTACTCATCTTAACAAATTACCTAACTTACCCAAGTACAGTTCTCAACCACATGGATGTTCTTAGGACACACATTAAAAAGTACTAAGGTAACATACAACTGCTCATCTTAACAAATTACCTAACCTACCCGAGTACAATCATCACTGACATAGATATTCTAAGGACACACATGAAACAGTACTGTGGCAACAGACAACTACTCATCTTAACAAATTATCTAACTTACCTGAGTACAGTCCTCTTCCACATGGATATTCTAAGGAAACAAATTAAACAGTACTAATGTAACATACACCTACTCATCTTAACAAACCACCTAACTTACCCAAGTACAGTCCTCATCCACATGGTTATTCTGCGGGCACACATTAAACAGTACTAATGAAACATACAACTGCTCATCTTAACAAATTACCTAACTTAACCAAGTACATTCCTCATTCACAGGGATATTCAAAAGACACCGATTAAACAGTACTAACTACTTATCTTAACAAATTACCTAACCTACCCGAGTACAGCCCTCATCCACGTGGATATTCTAAGGACACACATTAATTAGTACTAATGTAACATACAACTACTCATCTAACAAATTACCTAACTTACCCGAGTACAGTCCTCATCCACAGGGATATTCTAAGGACACACATTAGACAGTACTAATGTAACATACAACTACTCATCTTAACAAATTAACTAACTTACCCGAGTACAGTCCTCATCCACACGGATATTCTAAGGACACACATTAACCAGTACTAATGTAACATACAGCTACTCATCTTAACAAATTACCTAACTTACCAGAGTACAGCACCGATCCACATGGATATTCTAAGGACACACATTAAGCAGTGGTAATGTAACATACAACTACTCGTCTTAACAAATTACCTAACCTACCCGATTACAATACTCATCCACATAGATATTTTAAGGACACAAATTAAACAGTACTAATGTAACATACACCTACTCATCTTAAAAAAAACACCTAACTTACCCAAGTACAGTCCTCATCCACATGGTTATTTTAAGGACACACATTAAGCAGTACTAATGTAACATACAACTGCTCATCTTAACAAATTACCTAACTTACCCGAGTACAATCCTCATCCACATGGATATTCTAGGGACAGACATTAAACAGTACTAATGTAACATACAACTACTCATCTTAACAAATTACCGAAGTTACCCAAGTACAGTCCTCATCCACATGGTTATTCTGTTGGCACACATTAAACATTACTAATGTAACATACAACTGCTCATCTTAACAAATTACCTAACTTAACCAAGTACATTCCTCATCCACAGGGATATTCTAAGGACACAGATTAAACAGTACTAACTACTTTTCTTAACAAATTACCTAACCTACCCGAGTACAGTCCTCATCCACATGGATATTCTTAGGACACACATTAAACAGTACTAATATAACATAGAACTTTTCATCATAAATTACCTAACTTACCCGAGTACAGTCCTCATCCACACAGATATTCTAAGGACACTCATTAAAATGTACTAATGTAACACACAAGTACTCATCTTCACAAATTACCTTACTTACCTGAGTACAGTCCTCATCCACATGGATATTCTAAGGACACACATTAAACAGTACTAATGTAACATACAGCTACTCATCTTAACAAATTACCTACGTTACCCGAGTACAGTCCTCATCCACATGGATATTCTAAGGACACACATTAAACAGTACTAATGTAACATGCACCTACTCATCATAACAAATTACCTAACTTACCCGAGTACAGACCTCATCCACATGGACATTCTAAGGACATACATTAAACACTACTAATGTAACATACAGCTACTCATCTTAACAAATTACCTAATTTACCACAGTACAGCACCGATCCACATGGATATTCTAGGGACAGACATTAAACAGTACTATTGTAACATACAACTGCTCATATTAAATTACGTATGTTACCCGAGTACAGTCCTCATCAACATGGATATTCTAAGGATACACATTAAACAGTACTAATGTAACATACAACTACTCATCTTAAATTACGTACGTTACCCGAGTACAGTCCTCATCAACATGGATATTCTAAAGATACACATTAAACAATACTAATGTAACATACAACCACTCATTTTAACAAATTACCTAAGTTACCCGAGTACAGTCCTCATCCACATGGATATTCCGAGGACACACGTTAAACAGTACTAATGTAACATACAGCTACTCATCATAATAGATTACCTACATTACCCGTGTACAGTCCTCATCCACGTGGATATTCTATGGACAAACATTAAAAGTACTAATGTAATGTACACCTAATCATCTTAACAAACTACCTAACTTACCCAAGTACAGCACTGATCCACATGGATATTCTAAGCACACACATTACACAGTACTAAGGTAACATACAACTACTCATCTTAACAAATTACCTAACTTACCCAAGTACAGTTCTCAACCACATGGATGTGCTTAGGACACACATTAAAAAGTACTAAGGTAACATACAACTGCTCATCTTAACAAATTATCTAACTTACTCGAGTACAATCATCATCGACATAGATATTCTAAGGACAAGAGAAATCTAGACCTGTGGATGGGAGATCGTAGGTTTACCCCGGGAATCATCTCTGGGTCACTGCTGGACAGAGGCACAACAAACTAATGGGCACAGTATTTTTTCATATAAGGGGTGGCGTAAGCCACAATAATTTGGGCTAGGCTTATAAATGCCTTAGGGCAGATAGCCTAGTATAAACCTATGAACCTATGAACCTATGACACACATGAAACAGTACTGTGGTAACAGACAACTACTCATCTTAACAAATTATCTAACTTACCCGAGTACAGTCCTCATCCACATGGATATTCTAAGGACTCAAATTAAACAGTACTAATGTAACATACACCTACTCATCTTAACAAACCACCTAACTTACCCAAGTACAGTCCTCATCCACATGGTTATTCTGTGGGCACACATTAAACAGTACTAATGTAACATACAACTGCTCATCTTAACAAATTACCTAACTTAACCAAGTAGATTCCTCATTCACAGGGATATTCAAAAGACACAGATTAAACAGTACTAACTACTTATCTTAACAAATTACCTAACCTACCCGAGTACAGCCCTCATCCACGTGGATATTCTAAGGACACACATTAATTAGTACTAATGTAACATACAACTACTCATCTTAACAAATTAACTAACTTACCCAAGTACAGTCCTCATCCACATGGATATTCTAAGGACGCACATTAAACAGTACTAATGTAATGTACACCTACTCCTCTAAACAAATTGCCAAACTTACCCGAGTACAGCACTGATCCACAGGGATATTTTAAGGACACAAATTAAACAGTACTAATGTAACATACACCTACTCATCTTAAAAAATACACCTAACTTACCCAAGTACAGTCCTTATCCACATGGTTATTCTAAGGGTGGTTATTCTAAGGACACACATTAAACAGTACTAATGTAACGTACAACTACTGATCTTAACAAATTACCTAACTTAACCAAGTACAGTCCTCATCCACAGGGATATTCTAAGGACACAGAGTAAACAGTACTAACTACTTTTCTTAATAAATTACCTAACCTACCCGAGTACAGTCCTCATCCACATGGATATTCTAAAGAAACACATTAAACAGTACTAATGTAACATAGAACTACTCATCATAACAAATTACCTAACTTACCCGAGTACAGGCCTCATACACATGGATATTCTAAGGACACACATTAAACAGTAGTAATGTAATGTACAACTACGCATCTTAACAAATTACCTAACTTACCCGAGTACAGTCCTCATCCACATGGACATTCTAAGGACATACATTAACCAGTACTAATGTAACATACAGCTACTCATCTTAACAACTTGTATAACTTAGCAGAGTACAGCACCGATCCACATGGATATTCTAAGGACACACATTAAGCAGTGGTAATATAACATAGAACTTTTCATCTTAAATTACCTAACTTACACGAGTACAGTCCTCATCCACACAGATATTCTAAGGACACTCATTAAACTGTACTAATGTAACACACAAGTACTCATCTTCACAAATTACCTTACTTACCTGAGTACAGTCCTCATCCACATGGATATTCTAAGGACACACATTAAACAGTACTAATGTAACATACAGCTACTCATCTTAACAAATTAACTAACTTAGCCGAGTACAGTCCTCATCCATCTGGATACTCTAAGGACACACATTAAACTGTACTAATGTAACATACAAGTACTCATCTTAACAAATTACCTAACCTACCCGAGTACATTCCTCATCCACATGGATATTCTAAGGACACCCATTAGACAGTACTAATGTAAGATACAACTGCTCATCTTAGCAAATTAACTAACTTACCCGAGTACAGTCCTCATCCACATGGATATTCTTAGGACATATATTAAACAGTACTAATGTAACATAGAACTACTCCTCTTAAATTAACTTACTTACCCGAGTCCAGTCCTCATCCACATCGATATTCTTAGGACACACATTAAACAGTACTAATGTAACATACAGTGACTCATCTTAACAAATTATCTAAGTTACCACAGTACAGACCTCATCCACTTGGATATTCTAAGGACACACATTAATTAGTACTAATGTAACATACAGCTAATCATCTTAACAAATTACCTACGTTACCCGAGTACAGTCCTCATCCTCATGGATATTCTAAGGACACACATTAAACAGTACTAATGTAACATACAACTGCTCATCTTAAATTACGTATGTTACCCGAGTACAGTCCTCATCAACATGGATATTCTAAAGATACACATTA
Organism: Protopterus annectens; assembly: GCF_019279795.1. Lineage (NCBI taxonomy): Eukaryota > Metazoa > Chordata > Ceratodontiformes > Protopteridae > Protopterus > Protopterus annectens. The sequence continues at coordinate 1,000,161,822 of NC_056726.1, read as the reverse complement.
AACAGTACTAATGTAACATACAACTACTCATTTTAACAAATTACCTACAATACCCGCGTATAGCCCTCATCCACATGGATATTTCAAGGACACACATTAAACAGTACTAATGTAACATACAACTACTCATCTTAACAAATAACCTAACTTACCCGAGTACATTCCTCATCCACATGGATATTCTAAGGACACACATTAAACAGTACTAATGTAACATACAACTGCTCATCTTAAATTACGTATGTTACCCGAGTACAGTCCTCATCCACATGGATATTCTAAGGACACATTAAACAGTACTAATGTAACATACAACTACTTATCTTAACAAATTACCTAAGTTACCTGAGTACAGTCCTCATCGACGTGGATATTGTATGGACACACATTAAACAGTACTAATGTAACGTGCACATCTCGTCTTAGCAAATTACCTAACTTACCCGAGTACAGTCCTCATCCACATACATATTCTAAGGACACACATTAAACAGTACTAATGTTACGTACAACTACTCATCTTAACAAATTACCTAACTTACCCGAGTACAGTCCTCACCCACATGAATATTCTAAGGTCACACATTAAACAGCACTAATGTAACACACAACTACTTATCTTAACAAATTTGCTAACTTACCTGAGTACAGTCCTCATCCACATGGATATTCTATGGACACACATTAAACGGTACTAATTTAACATACTACTCATCATAACAAATTACCTAACTTACCCAAGTACAGTCCTCATCCACATGAATATTCTAAGGACACACATTAAACAGTACTAATGTTACGTACAACTACTCATCTTAACAAATTACCTAACTTACCTGAGTACAGTCCTCATCCAAGTGGATATTGTAAGGACACACATTAAACAGTACTAATTTAATGTACACCTTCTCATCTTAACAAATGACCTAACTTACCCGAGTACAGTCCTTATCTACATGGATATGTTAAGGAAATTCATTAAACAGTACTAATATGACATACAACTACTTATCTTAACAAATTACCTAACTTACCCGAGTACAGTCCTCACCCACATGGATATTCTAAGGACATACATTTAACAGTAGTAATGTAATGTACACCTACTCCTCAAACAAATTGCAAAACTTACCCGAGTACAGCACCGATCCACATGGATATTTTAAGGACACAAATTAAACAGTACTAATGTAACATACACCTACTCATCTTAACAAACCACCTTACTTACCCAAGTGCAGTCCTCATCCACATGGTTATTCTAAGGACACACATTAAACAGTAATAATGTAACATACAACTGCTCATCTTAACAAATTAACGAACTTACCCGAGTACAGTCCTCATCCACATGGATATTCTTAGGACACACATTAAACAGTACTAATGTAACATAGAACTTCTCATCTTAAATTGCCTAACTTACCCGAGTACATTCCTTATCCACACAGATATTCTAAGGACACTCATTAAACTGTACTAATGTAACATACAAGTACTCATCTTCACAAATTACCTTACTTACCCGAGTACAGTCCTCATCCACATGGATATTCTAAGGACACAGATTAAACAGTACTAACTACTTATCATAACAAATTACCTAACCTACCTGAGTACTGTCCTCATCCACATGGATATTCTAAGGACACACATTAAACAGTACTAATGTAACGTGCATCTTCTCGTCTTAGGAAATTACCTAACTTACCCGAGTAGAGTCCTCATCCACATGGATATTTTAAGGAAATTCATTAAACAGTACTAAAATAGCATACAGCCACTCATCTTAGCAAATTACCTAACTTACCCGAGTACAGTCCTCATCCACATGTTTATTATAAGCACTCTCATTAAACAGTACTAATGTAACATACAACTACTGATCTTAACAAATTACCTAGGGTGCCTGAGTACAGTCCTCATCCACATACATATTCTAAGGACACACATTAAACAGTACTAATGTAACATACAACTACTCATTTTAAAAAATTACCTACATTACCCGAGTACAGCCCTCATCCACATGGATATTCTAAGGACACACATTAAACAGTACTAATGTTACGTACAACTACTCATCTTAACAAATTACCTAACTTACCCGAGTACAGTCCTCACCCACATGAATATTCTAAGGACACACATTAAACAGTACTAATGTAACACACAACTACTTATCTTAACAAATTTGCTAACTTACCTGAGTACAGTCCTCATCCACATGGATATTCTAAGGACACACATTAAACGGTACTAATTTAACATACAACTACTCATCATAACAAATTACCTAACTTACCCAAGTACAGTCCTCATCCACATGAATATTCTAAGGACACACATTAAACAGTACTAATGTTACGTACAACTACTCATCTTAACAAATTACCTAACTTACCTGAGTACAGTCCTCATCCAAGTGGATATTATAAGGACACACATTAAACAGTACTAATTTAACATACACCTTCTCATCTTAACAAATGACCTAACTTACCCGAGTACAGTCCTCATCCATATGGATATTCTAAGGACACACATTAAACAGTACTAATTTAACATACACCTTCTCATCTTAACAAATGACCTAACTTACCCGAGTACAGTCCTTATCTACATGGATATTCTAAGGACACACATTAAACAGTACTAATTTAACATACACCTTCTCATCTTAACAAATTACCTAACTTACCCAAGTACAATCCTCATCCACATGGATATTCTAAGGACACATTTTAAACAGTACTAATGTAACATAAAACTACTAATCTTAAATTACCTAACTTACCCGAGTACAGTCCTCATCCACACAGATATTCTAAGGACACTCATTAAACTGTACTAATGTAACATACAGGTACTCATCTTCACAAATTACCTTACTTACCCGAGTACAGTCCTCATCCACATGGATATTCTAAGGACACACATTAAACAGTACTAGTATAACATACAACTACGCATCATAACAAATTACCTAACTTACCCGAGTACAGTCCTCATCCACATGGACATTCTAAGGGCATACATTAAACACTACTAATGTAACATACAGCTACTCATCTCAACAAATTACCTAAGTTACCACAGTACAGCACCGATCCACATGGATATTCTAAGGACAGACATTAAGCAGTGCTAATGTAACATACAACTAATCATCTTAACAAATTACCTACCTTACCCAATTACAGTTCTCATCCACATGGATATTCTAAGGACACACATTAAACAGTACTATTGTAACATACACTTACTCATCTTATCAAATAAGTAAACTTACCCGAGTACAGTCCTCATCCATATGGATATTCTAAGGACACACATTAAACAGTACTAATGTAACATACAGCTGCTCATCTTAAATTATGTATGTTACCCGAGTACAGTCCTCATCAACATGGATATTCTAAGGATACACATTAAACAGTACTAATGTAACATACAACTACTCATTTTAACAAATTACCTATGTTATCCGAATACAGTCCTCATCCACATGGATATTCCAAGGACAGACATTTAAACAGTACTAATGTAACATACAACTACTCATCATAACAAATTACCTACATTACCCGAGTACAGTCCTCATCCACATGGATATTCTAAGGACACATTAAACAGTACTAATGTAACATACAACTACTTATCTTAACAAATTACCAAATTTACCTGAGTACAGTCCTTATCGTCGTGGATATTGTATGGGCACACATTAAACAGTACTAATATAACGTGCACCTTCTCATCTTAGCAAATTACCTAACTTACCCAAGGACAGTCCTCATCCACATGGATATTTTAAGGAAATTCATTAAACAGTACTAATGTTACGTACAAGTACTCATCTTAACAAATTACCTAACTTACTCGAGTATAGTCCTCATCCACGTGGATATGGTAAGGACACACATTAAACAGTACTAATGTAACACACAACTACTTATCTTAACAAATTACCTAACTTACCCGAGTACAGGCCTCATCCACATGGATATTCTAAGGACACACATTAAACAGTAGTAATGTAATGTAATGTACAACTACTCATCTTAACAAATTACCTAACTTACCCGAGTACAATCCTCATCCACATGGATATTCTAAGGACACACATTAAACAGTACTAATGTAACATACACCTACTCATCTTAACAAACCACCTAACTTACCCAAGTACAGTCCTTATCCTCATGGTTATTCTAAGGACACAGATTAAACAGTACTAACTACTTATCTTAACAAATTAACTAACTTACCCGAGTACAGGCCTCATCCACATGGATATTCTAAGGACACACATTAAACAGTACTAATGTAAGATACAACTGCTCATCTTAACAAATTAACTAACTTACCCGAGTACAGTCCACATCCGCATGGATATTCTTAGGACACACATTAAACAGTACTAAAGTAACATGCAATTGCTCATCTTAACAAATTAACTAACTTAACGAAGTACATTCCTCATCCACATAGATATTCTAAGGACACAGATTAAACAGTACTAACTACTTATCTTAACAAATTACCTAACTTACCTGAGTACAGGCCTCATCCACATGGATATTGTAAGGACACACATTAAACAGTACTAATGTAAGATACAACTGCTCATCTTAACAAATTAACTAACTTACCCGAGTACAGTCCACATCCACATGGATATTCTTAGGACACACATTAAACAGTACTAATGTAACATATAACTTCTCATCTTAAATTGTCTAACTTACCCGAGTACAGTCCTCATCCACACAGATATTCTAAGGACACTCATTAAACTGTACTAATGTAACATACAAGTACTCATCTTCACAAATTACCTTACTTACCCGAGTACAGTCCTCATCCACGTGGATATTCTAAGGACACACAATAAGCAGTACTAATATAACGTACAGCTACTCATCATAACAAATTACCTAACTTACCTGAGTACAGTCCTCATTCACATGGACATTCTAAGGACATACATTAAACACTACTAATGTAACATACAGCTACTCATTTTAACAAATTACCTAAGTTACCACAGTACAGCACCGATCCACATGGATATTCTAAGGACACAGATTAAGCAGTGGTAATGTGACATACAACTAATTATCTTAACAAATTACCTACCTTACACGAGTACAGTCCTCATCCACATGGATATTCTAAGGACACACATTAAACTGTACTAATGTAACATACAACTACTCAACTTAACAAATTACGTAACTTACCCGAGTACAGTCCTCACCCACATGGATATTCTAGGGACAGACATTAAACAGTACTAATGTAACATACAACTACTTATCTTAACAAATTACCTAACTTACCTGAGTACAGTCCTCATCGATGTGTATATTGTATGGACACACATTAAACAGTACTAATGTAACGTGCACCTTCTCATCTTAGCAAATTACCTAACTTTCCCGAGTACAGTCCTCATCCACTTGGATATTTTAAGGAAATTCATTAAACAGTACTAAAATAGCATACAACTACTCATCTTAACAAATTACCTAGCGTACCTGAGTACAGTCCTCATCCACATGCATATTCTAAGGACACACATTAAACAGTACTAATGTAACATACAACTACTCATTTTAACAAATTACCTACGTTACCCGAGTACAGTCCTCATCCACATGGATATTCCAAGGACACACTTTAAACAGCACTAATGTAACATACAACTACTCATCATAACAAATTACCTACATTACCAGACTACAGTCCTCATCCACATGGATATTCTAAGGACACATTAAACAGTACTAATGTAACATACAACTACTTATCTTAACAAATTACCTAACTTACCTGTGTACAGTCCTCATCGATGTGTATATTGTATGGACACACATTAAATAGTACTAATGTAACGTGCACCTTCTCATCTTAGCAAATTACCTAACTTACCCGAGTACAGTCCTCATCCACTTGGATATTTTAAGGAAATTCATTAAACAGTACTAAAATAGCATACAACTACTCATCTTAACAAATTACCTAGCGTACCTGAGTACAGTCCTCATCCACATGCATATTCTAAGGACACACATTAAACAGTACTAATGTAACATACAACTACTCATTTTAACAAATTACCAACATTACCCGAGTACAGCCCTCATCCACATGGATATTCTAAGGATACACATTAAACAGTACTAATGTTACGTACAACTACTCATCTTAACAAATTACCTAACTTACTCAAGTACAGTCCTTATCCACGTGGATATTGTAAGGACACACATTAAACAGTACTAATTTAACGTACACCTTCTCATCTTAACAAATTACCTAATTTACCAGAGTACAGTCCTTATCCACATGGATATGCTAAGGAAATTCATTAAACAGTACTAATATAACATACAACTACTCATCTTAACAAATTACCTAACTTACCCGAGTACAGTCCTCATCCAGATGGATATTCTAAGGACACCCATTAAACTGTACTAATGTAACATACAGCTACTCATCTTAACAAATTACCTAACTTACCTGAGTACAGTCCTCATCCATATGGATGCTCTAAGGACACCCATTAAACTGTACTAATGTAACATACAGCTACTCATCTTAACAAATTACCTAACTTACCCAATTACAGTCCTCATCCACATGGATATTCTAAGGACAAACATTTAACAGTACTAATGTAATGTACACCTACTACTCAAACAAATTGCCAAACTTATCCGAGTACAGCACCGATCCACATGGATATTTTAAGGACACAAATTAAACAGTACTAATGTAACATACAGCTACTCATCTTAACAAACCACTTAACTTACCCAAGTACAGTCCTCATCCACATGGTTATTCTAAGGACACACATTAAACAGTACTAATGTAACATACAACTGCTCATCTTAACAAATTAACTAACTTAACAAAGTACATTCCTCATCCACAGGGATATTCTAAGGACACAGATTAAACAGTACTAACTACTTATCTTAACAAATTACCTAACTTACCTGAGTACAGTCCTCATCCACATGGATATTCTAAGGACACACATTAAACAGTACTAATGTAAAATACAGCTACTCATCTTAACAAATTACCTAACTTACCCGAGTACAGTCCTCATCCACGTGGATATTCTAAGGACACACATTAAACAGTACTAATGTAACATACAACTACTCATCTTAACAAATTACCTAACTTACCCGAGTACAGTCCTCATCCACATGGATATTGTAAGGACACACATTAAACAGTACTAATTTAACGTACACCTTCTCATCTTAACAAATTACCTAACTTACCCGAATACAGTCATCATCCACATGGATATTCTAATGACACACATTAAACAGTACTAATGTAACATACAACTACTCATCTTAACAAATTACCTAACTTACCCAAGTACAGTCCTCATCCACATGGATATTGTAAGGGCACACATTAAACAGTACTAATTTAACGTACACCTTCTCATCTTAACAAATTACCTAACTTACCCGAATAAAGTCATCATCCACATGGATATTCTAAGGACACACATTAGACAGTACTAATGTAACATACAACTACTCATCTTAACAAATAACCTAACTTACTCGAGTACAGTCCTCATCCACTAGGATATTCTAAGGACACACATTAAACAGTACTAATGTAACACACAACTACTTATCTTAACAAACTACCTAACTTACACGAGTACAGGCCTCATCCACATGAATATTCTAAAGACACACATTAGACAGTACTAATGTAACATACAACTACTCATCTTAACAAATAACCTAACTGACTCGAGTACAGTCCTCATCCACTAGGATATTCTAAGGACACTCATTAAACAGTACTAATGTAACACACAACTACTTATCTTAACAAACTACCTAACTTACACGAGTACAGGCCTCATCCACATGGATATTCTAAGGACACACATTAAACAGTACTAATGTAATGTGCAACTACTCATCTTAACAAATTACCTAACTTACCCGAGTACAGTCCTCATCCACAGAGATATTCTAAGGACACACATTAAACAGTACTAATGTAACGTTCACCTACTCCATAAAGGAAATTGCCAAACTTACCGGAGTACAGCACCAATCCACATGGATATTTTAAGGACAGACATTAAACAGTACTATTGTAACATAGACTTACTCATCTTAACAAATAACCTAACTTACCCCAGTACAGTCCTCATCCACATGGATATTCTAAGGACACACATTAAACAGTACTAATGTAACATACAACTGCTCATCTTAAATTACGTATGTTACCCGAGTACAGTTCTCATCAACATGGATATTGTAAGGATACACATTAAACAGTACTAATGTAACATACAGCTACTTATCATAACAAATGACATAACTTACCTGAGTACAGTCCTCATCGACGTGGATATTGTATGGACACACATTAAACAGGACTAATGTAACATGCACCTTCTCATCTTAGCAAATTACCTAACTTACCCGAGTACAGTCCTTGTCCACATGGATATTTTAAGGAAATTCATTAAACAGCACTAAAATAGCATACAACTACTCATCTTAACAAATTACCTAACTTACCCAAGTACAGTCCTCATCCACATGGATATTATAAGCACACTCATTAAACAGTACTAATGTAGCATACAACTACTCATCTTAACATATTACCTAGCATACCTGAGTAGAGTCCTCATCCACATTACTAAAGCTATTAGCCTACACACTTTTAGCAGTAAACACTAAAGAAGTGTTTATCACAGCAGTGAGTCACAAATTGAAAGTTTTTTAAACAGATAAAGGAGCAAAGAGACCCTACAAAATGCTTTTAACTGCAAACAAATCAGTTACCCTTGCAGATTAGTTAATAGCAATAAAATACAGTAAAACGTATGTAGCAGGCAATAAAAAGTGCTATATATAAATTGCTAGAAGCACTAACCAGTATAAATAAGCAAATAAACAGGATACTTATTGTTATATAGCTCAGATCAGAGTTGTAGTCAATGGCCCTACTCCACTCGGCTCAGTGTGTATAGACAGAAATCCTCTTAAAGTTAGGGCTTAAATACCAGAATATACAACCTTAGACAGCTTTTTTTAAAAAAATCTCAAAAGAACCAATGAGTGCTTACTCCAAGCCCTAGACCACCCAACCCCCACTAGCCATCAGCCAATCAACACAATCCTGCCACAAAGGTAAAGAAAGGCTTCTGCTAATTTAAGATGGGTGGGTCATTTGCTCAGAACAATCACTGCAAAAACAAACGGGCCCAGAGACAGCAAATCTGAGCTGGGAGAATACTAAAGCTATTAGCCTACACTCTTTTAGACAGTAAACATTTCAGAAATGTTTATCACAGCAGTGAGCCACAAAATGAAAGTTTTAAACAGATAAAGGAGCAAGGAGACTCTACAGAATGCTTTTAACTGCAAACAAATCTGTTACCCATGCAGATTAGTTAACAGCAATAAAATAGAGTAAAAAGTATGCAGCAGGCTGAAAAGGTGCTAAATATAAGTTGCTAGGAGCAATAACCAGTATAAATAAGCCAAAAAAACAGGATACTTATTGTTATATATCTTCGATCAGAGTTGTAGTCAATGTCGCTCCTCCACTCAGCTCAGTGTGGTGGTGGGGAAAATTTAAAAAGCGATATAAATCTGGAAGTAAACAAATACATGACAAGAGGAATGAGTGTAAGTTTGACTAGTACACAAGGTGTAATCATTATAATATCAGAATATGTGCAGTACAAGGCAGAGGTGAAAGGCTGGCATATTTTGTGTTATTTATAAGACAAAATTAATTAAAGAGATTGTTTCTGAAAAAAAGGAAAAATAATTTCATAAGGTATTTTTCATGGGTTTAGTAACTACTTATCCACTACTGTCAGAAAGTGCTTTTCCATTGCAGAGCTTATTACTAAAGGTGTGGCATCCAGGTCCAGGGAAGTAATCGTTCCACTGTAATCTGCACTCAATTTGCTGAACATTGAGCAAAATGTTTCTTCGGTATTTACCTCCCTAAGTATTTAAGACATTTTGAATACCCACAATACTTTCTTATTGACAAAAATCAAGGGCCTAAATCATAAAAACTATGCATACCATCTCAAAATTTTATCCATTTTCTCGGTGTCATGCAGGTTACTAAAGGGCGATCTCTGCCTCAGAGACACAGCCTCAACAGATCCTATTTTGTCAGACCTACTGCAGGTTTGCATGTCTAATGGCGACATAAATTTCTTTTGTAACACAAATACAACATATCAAAGGGATATATTTGTATCACAGACAGAGAATAACATTTCTTTGGAATTGTCTTCCTCTCCACATAAAGTAAAATGCTCCTCTTACACTATTCAAATGTAATCTAGATGAATGGATAGGCAACCACAAATTCACCCTTTGTTTAGCGCACTTGTCTATCATGGATAGGGGCAACATGTAAATGTTCAGATCATCTTAGGCTATTTCTGCTTAAAATATAAGGGCTAAAACTTCATGGCAGTGTATGGCTAGGCTTCTAAAGATCCTCACAGATCAATAGCCTAATAAGTACCAATGAACCTATAATCATCCAAAATAGCTGCATATAAAATTCAGAAGTCCAAGTACTAGTATGATTTTAATTTGTGAATTAAGAAAGAATTATTACTGTTCCAATCTACAAAAGTATTAATTATTTAATAAGTACTGTGACATTTTAGTAGACTGGCAAGTGAGACTTCCTATTCTGGGAACTGAAGTGTGTTTCAGGATAGATACAGGAGCTGATGTTACTGTGATGTCATGTGCTATGTGTAGACCCTTGCTGAGGCACCTGTAGCTGCAGGAAGCAGGGACTGAAATGCATAGCTCTACAGGCAGACTAAATGCATTTGTAGATTTCTAGCTATGTCTGACTGGAAGGGGCAGATGTCTGAATTATGTGTTAATTTGCTGGGCCGTCCATACATAAATAATCTGCTTAGCAGAGCTGTGGCATGCAAGATGAGCTTAATTCTTAGAATGATGGAAATTAGTGTAGGCATCCTTAACAAAGTTAGTCTGCTTAACTGTGAACTAGTAAAAATTAAAACCAAATGCTGTTCCATATGTCTTAACCATGTCCAGGTGGATGCCATGTCCCATACTGCCCAACAGCTCTTTTTCAGCAGAGTGAGAAACACTCCACAGAAGTCAAATCACAAAGTAGCAGTAATAATGTGAAGAACAACTTGTACATGGAGTATATTGCAAGAAAGAAGAACGATCTAAATTATTGATAATAGAGAAAAAAGATTGTTCATTTGTTTATGGTAATAATCATATTTACAACAGATGCTCATTGTACTGGGTTAAAGAAATTCAAATGATAACCATTTGAAATGTTCAGATATTTTTTATATTCCGTCACTCATTTGTAATGCACTTGTGCATTCTGTTAACTCTAATTTTCCCCCTCAAAAATAGGAATAATGGTAACTGCTAAACACCTGATAAGTTCTGTAGGATGAGAGTATCTCTACCATGTGCTAGAGTTCCTGTTTTACATAACGTTTAAGGAAAACTGCATGTATTGCACATTTACTATGAGATACTTAAATATTTTTGTTGTACACTACTCAAGTGTTGCTTCTTTATTCACCTAATCTGGTTCAAATTCAGAGATTCTGTGCTTGTGCAGATCATCTTCTTTCAGCTGCTCCAGTTAGGGGTCGCCACAGCAGATCACCTGTTTCCATTTCTTCCTGTCCTCTGCATCTTGCTCTGTCACACCAACCACCTGCATGTCCTCTCTTACCACATCCATAAACCTTATCTTAGGCCTTCCTCTTTTCCTGTTACCTGGTAGCGTCATCCTTAGCATCTTTTTCCCAATATACTCAGCAACCCTCCTCAGCACATGTCCAAACCAATGTAATCGCACCTCTCAGGCGTTGTCTCCAAACCTTCCAACCTGATCCTGTTCACCCTCGTCACACCCAGTGCAAATCTTAACATCTTTAATTCTGCCACATCCAGCTCTAACTCCTGCCTTTTTGTCTATGCCACTGTCTCCAACCCATATAACATAGCTGGTCTCACTACCTTCTTGTAGACCTTCCCTTTCACTCTTACAGGTACTGCCTGTCACAAATCACACCTGACACTCTTCTCCACCCACTCCATCTTGCCTGTACTCTCTTCTTCACCTCTCTTCCACACTCACCGTTACTCTGAACTATTGACCCCAGGCATTTAAACTCATCCACCTTCGCCACCTCTACTCCTTGCATCCTCACCATTCCTCTATCCTCCCTGTCACTCACACACATATATTCTATTTATATAATCTGTGCTTGTGCAGATAAACTCCTAATAACAATGGAAGTTTAACCTCCTTCACTGATCCACATGGATATTCTAAGAACTCACAATAAAAGTACTAATGTAACATACTACTTATCTTAACAAATTACCTAACTTACCTGAGTACAGTCCTCATCCACATGGATATTCTAAGGACACACATTAAACAGTACTAATGTAACATACTACTACTCATCTTAACAAATTACCTAACTTACCCGAGTACAGTCCTCATCCACATGGATATTCTAAGGACACACATTAAACAGTACTAATGTAACATACTACTACTCATCTTAACAAATTACCGAAGTTACCCGAGTACAGTCCTCATCCACTAGGATATTATCAGGACTCTCATTAAACAGTACTAAGGTAACATACAACTACTCATCTTAACAAATTACCTAACTTACCCAAGTACAGTTCTCAACCACATGGATGTTCTTAGGACACACATTAAAAAGTACTAAGGTAACATACAACTGCTCATCTTAACAAATTACCTAACCTACCCGAGTACAATCATCATTGACATAGATATTCTAAGGACACACATGAAACAGTACTGTGGCAACAGACAACTACTCATCTTAACAAATTATCTAACTTACCTGAGTACAGTCCTCTTCCACATGGAAATTCTAAGGAAACAAATTAAACAGTACTAATGTAACATACACCTACTCATCTTAACAAACCACCTAACTTACCCAAGTACAGTCCTCATCCACATGGTTATTCTGCGGGCACACATTAAACAGTACTAATGAAACATACAACTGCTCATCTTAACAAATTACCTAACTTAACCAAGTAGATTCCTCATTCACAGGGATATTCAAAAGACACAGATTAAACAGTACTAACTACTTATCTTAACAAATTACCTAACCTACCCGAGTACAGCCCTCATCCACGTGGATATTCTAAGGACACACATTAATTAGTACTAATGTAACATACAACTACTCATCTAACAAATTACCTAACTTACCCGAGTACAGTCCTCATCCACAGGGATATTCTAAGGACACACATTAGACAGTACTAATGTAACATACAACTACTCATTTTAACAAATTAACTAACTTACCCGAGTACAGTCCTCATCCACATGGATATTCTAAGGACACACATTAACCAGTACTAATGTAACATGCAGCTACTCATCTTAACAAATTACCTAACTTACCAGAGTACAGCACCGATCCACATGGATATTCTAAGGACACACATTAAGCAGTGGTAATGTAACATACAACTACTCGTCTTAACAAATTACCTAACCTACCCGATTACAGTACTCATCCACATGGATATTTTAAGGACACAAATTAAACAGTACTAATGTAACATACACCTACTCATCTTAAAAAAAACACCTAACTTACCCAAGTACAGTCCTCATCCACATGGTTATTTTAAGGACACACATTAAGCAGTACTAATGTAACATACAACTGCTCATCTTAACAAATTACCTAACTTACCCGAGTACAATCCTCATCCACATGGATATTCTAGGGACAGACATTAAACAGTACTAATGTAACATACAACTACTCATCTTAACAAATTACCGAAGTTACCCAAGTACAGTCCTCATCCACATGGTTATTCTGCGGGCACACATTAAACATTACTAATGTAACATACAACTGCTCATCTTAACAAATTACCTAACTTAACCAAGTACATTCCTCATCCACAGGGATATTCTAAGGACACAGATTAAACAGTACTAACTACTTTTCTTAACAAATTACCTAACCTACCCGAGTACAGTCCTCATCCACATGGATATTCTTAGGACACACATTAAACAGTACTAATATAACATAGAACTTTTCATCATAAATTACCTAACTTACCCGAGTACAGTCCTCATCCACACAGATATTCTAAGGACACTCATTAAAATGTACTAATGTAACACACAAGTACTCATCTTCACAAATTACCTTACTTACCTGAATACAGTCCTCATCCACATGGATATTCTAAGGACACACATTAAACAGTACTAATGTAACATACACCTACTCATCATAACAAATTACCTAACTTACCTGAGTACAGACCTCATCCACATGGACATTCTAAGGACATACATTAAACACTACTAATGTAACATACAGCTACTCATCTTAACAAATTACCTAATTTACCACAGTATAGCACCGATCCACATGGATATTCTAGGGACAGACATTAAACAGTACTATTGTAACATACAACTGCTCATCTTAAATTACGTACGTTACCCGAGTACAGTCCTCATCAACATGGATATTCTAAAGATACACATTAAACAGTACTAATGTAACATACAACCACTCATTTTAACAAATTACCTAAGTTACCCGAGTACAGTCCTCATCCACATGGATATTCCGAGGACACACGTTAAACAGTACTAATGTAACATACAGCTACTCATCATAATAGATTACCTACATTACCCGTGTACAGTCCTCATCCACGTGGATATTCTATGGACAAACATTAAAAGTACTAATGTAACGTACACCTAATCATCTTAACAAACTACCTAACTTACCCAAGTACAGCACTGATCCACATGGATATTCTAAGCACACACATTAAACAGTACTAAGGTAACATACAACTACTCATCTTAACAAATTACCTAACTTACCCAAGTACAGTTCTCAACCACATGGATGTGCTTAGGACACACATTAAAAAGTACTAAGGTAACATACAACTGCTCATCTTAACAAATTATCTAACTTACTCGAGTACAATCATCATCGACATAGATATTCTAAGGACACACATGAAACAGTACTGTGGTAACAGACAACTACTCATCTTAACAAATTATCTAACTTACCCGAGTACAGTCCTCATCCACATGGATATTCTAAGGACACAAATTAAACAGTACTAATGTAACATACACCTACTCATCTTAACAAACCACCTAACTTACCCAAGTACAGTCCTCATCCACATGGTTATTCTGCGGGCACACATTAAACAGTACTAATGTAACATACAACTGCTCATCTTAACAAATTACCTAACTTAACCAAGTAGATTCCTCATTCACAGGGATATTCAAAAGACACAGATTAAACAGTACTAACTACTTATCTTAACAAATTACCTAACCTACCCGAGTACAGCCCTCATCCACGTGGATATTCTAAGGACACACATTAATTAGTACTAATGTAACATACAACTACTCATCTTAACAAATTAACTAACTTACCCAGGTACAGTCCTCATCCACATGGATATTCTAAGGACGCACATTAAACAGTACTAATGTAATGTACACCTACTCCTCTAAACAAATTGCCAAACTTACCCGAGTACAGCACTGATCCACAGGGATATTTTAAGGACACAAATTAAACAGTACTAATGTAACATACACCTACTCATCTTAAAAAATACACCTAACTTACCCAAGTACAGTCCTCATCCACATGGTTATTCTAAGGATGGTTATTCTAAGGACACACATTAAACAGTACTAATGTAACATACAACTACTCATCTTAACAAATTACCTAACTTAACCAAGTACAGTCCTCATCCACAGGGATATTCTAAGGACACAGAGTAAACAGTACTAACTACTTTTCTTAATAAATTACCTAACCTACCCGAGTACAGTCCTCATCCACATGGATATTCTAAAGAAACACATTAAACAGTACTAATGTAACATAGAACTACTCATCATAACAAATTACCTAACTTACCCGAGTACAGGCCTCATACACATGGATATTCTAAGGACACACATTAAACAGTAGTAATGTAATGTACAACTACGCATCTTAACAAATTACCTAACTTACCCGAGTACAGTCCTCATCCACATAGACATTCTAAGGACATACATTAACCAGTACTAATGTAACATACAGCTACTCATCTTAACAACTTGTATAACTTAGCAGAGTACAGCACCGATCCACATGGATATTCTAAGGACACACATTAAGCAGTGGT
Organism: Protopterus annectens; assembly: GCF_019279795.1. Lineage (NCBI taxonomy): Eukaryota > Metazoa > Chordata > Ceratodontiformes > Protopteridae > Protopterus > Protopterus annectens. The sequence continues at coordinate 1,000,145,476 of NC_056726.1, read as the reverse complement.
AATATAACAAAGAACTTTTCATCTTAAATTACCTAACTAGTAGTACAGTCCATCCACACAGATATTCTAAGGACACTCTAAACAACTACTAATGTAACACACAAGTACTCATCTTCACAAATTACCCTACTACCCTGAGTACAGTCCTCATAGAACTTTTCATCTTAAATTACCTAACTTACACGAGTACAGTCCTCATCCACACAGATATTCTAAGGACACTCATTAAACTGTACTAATGTAACACACAAGTACTCATCTTAACAAATTAACTAACTTACCCGAGTACAGTCCTCATCCACATGGATATTCTTAGGACATATATTAAACAGTACTAATGTAACATAGAACTACTCCTCTTAAATTAACTTACTTACCCGAGTCCAGTCCTCATCCACATCGATATTCTTAGGACACACATTAAACAGTACTAATGTAACATACAGTGACTCATCTTAACAAATTATCTAAGTTACCACAGTACAGACCTCAACCACTTGGATATTCTAAGGACACACATTAATTAGTACTAATGTAACATACAGCTAATCATCTTAACAAATTACCTACGTTACCCGAGTACAGTCCTCATCCTCATGGATATTCTAAGGACACACATTAAACAGTACTAATGTAACATACAACTGCTCATCTTAAATTACGTATGTTACCCGAGTACAGTCCTCATCAACATGGATATTCTAAAGATACACATTAAATAGTACTAATGTAACATACAACTACTCATTTTAACAAATTACCTACAATACCCGCGTATAGCCCTCATCCACATGGATATTTCAAGGACACACATTAAACAGTACTAATGTAACATACAACTACTCATCTTAACAAATAACCTAACTTACCCGAGTACATTCCTCATCCACATGGATATTCTAAGGACACACATTAAGCAGTACTAATGTAACATACAACTGCTCATCTTAAATTACGTATGTTACCCAAGTACAGTCCTCATCAACGTGGATATTCTAAGGATACACATTAAACAGTACTAATGTAACATACAACTACTCATCATAACAAACTACCTACATTACCCGAGTACAGTCCTCATCCACATGGATATTCTAAGGACACATTAAACAGTACTAATGTAACATACAACTACTTATCTTAACAAATTACCTAAGTTACCTGAGTACAGTCCTCATCGACGTGGATATTGTATGGACACACATTAAACAGTACTAATGTAACGTGCACCTTCTCGTCTTAGCAAATTACCTAACTTACCCGAGTACAGTCCTCATCCACATACATATTCTAAGGGCACACATTAAACAGTACTAATGTAACACACAACTACTTATCTTAACAAATTTGCTAACTTACCTGAGTACAGTCCTCACCCACATGAATATTCTAAGGTCACACATTAAACAGCACTAATGTAACACACAACTACTTATCTTAACAAATTTGCTAACTTACCTGAGTACAGTCCTCATCCACATGGATATTCTAAGGACACACATTAAACGGTACTAATTTAACATACTACTCATCATAACAAATTACCTAACTTACCCAAGTACAGTCCTCATCCACATGAATATTCTAAGGACACACATTAAACAGTACTAATGTTACGTACAACTACTCATCTTAACAAATTACCTAACTTACCTGAGTACAGTCCTCATCCAAGTGGATATTGTAAGGACACACATTAAACAGTACTAATTTAATGTACACCTTCTCATCTTAACAAATGACCTAACTTACCCGAGTACAGTCCTTATCTACATGGATATGTTAAGGAAATTCATTAAACAGTACTAATATAACATGCAACTACTTATTTTAACAAATTACCTAACTTACCCGAGTGCAGTCCTCACCCTCATGGATATTCTAAGGACATACATTTAACAGTAGTAATGTAATGTACACCTACTCCTCAAACAAATTGCCAAACTTACCCGAGTACAGCACCGATCCACATGGATATTTTAAGGACACAAATTAAACAGTACTAATGTAACATACACCTACTCATCTTAACAAACCACCTTACTTACCCAAGTGCAGTCCTCATCCACATGGTTATTCTAAGGACACACATTAAACAGTAATAATGTAACATACAACTGCTCATCTTAACAAATTAACGAACTTACCCGAGTACAGTCCTCATCCACATGGATATTCTTAGGACACACATTAAACAGTACTAATGTAACATAGAACTTCTCATCTTAAATTGCCTAACTTACCCGAGTACATTCCTTATCCACACAGATATTCTAAGGACACTCATTAAACTGTACTAATTTAACATACAAGTACTCATCTTCACAAATTACCTTACTTACCCGAGTACAGTCCTCATCCACATGGATATTCAAAGGACACACATTAAACAGTACTAATGTAACATACAACTACTCATTTTAACAAATTACCTACATTATTCGAGTACAGCCCTCATCCACATGGATATTCTAAGGATACACATTAAACAGTACTAATGTAACATACATCTACTCATTTTAACAAATTACCTTACTTACCTGAGTACAGCCCTCATCCTCATCTATATTCTAAGGATACACATTAAACAGTACTAATGTTACGTACAACTACTCATCTTAACAAATTACCTAACTTACTCGAGTACAGTCCTCATCCACATGGATATTGTAAGGACACACATTAAGCAGTACCAATTTAACGTACACCTTCTCACCTTAACAAATTACCTATCTTACCCGAGTACAGTTCTTATCCACATGGATATGTTAAGGAAATTCATTAAAAAGTACTAATATAACATACAACTACTCATCTTAACAAATTACCTAACTTACCCGAGTACAGTCCTCATCCAGATGGATATTCTAAGGACACCCATTAAACAGTACTATTGTAACATACAGCTACTCATCTTAACAAATTACCTAACTTACCTGAGTACAGTCCTCATCCACATGGGTATTTTAAGGACACACATTTAACAGTACTAATGTAATGTATACCTACTTCTCAAACAAATTGCCAAACTTACCTGAGTACAGCACCGATCCACATGGATATTTTAAGGACACAAATTAAACAGTACTAATGTAACATACACCTACTCATCTTAACAAACCACCTAACTTACTCAAGTGCAGTCCTCATCCACATGGTTATTCTAAGGACACACATTAAACAGTACTACTTATCATAACAAATTACCTAACCTACCCGAGTACTGTCCTCATCCACATGGATATTATAAGCACTCTCATTAAACAGTACTAATGTAACATACAACTACTGATCTTAACAAATTACCTAGCATACCTGAGTACAGTCCTCATCCACATACATATTCTAAGGACACACATTAAACAGTACTAATGTAACATACTACTCATTTTAAAAAATTACCTACATTACCCGAGTACAGCCCTCATCCACATGGATATTCTAAGGACACAGATTAAACAGTATTAACTACTTATCATAACAAATTACCTAACCTACCTGAGTACTGTCCTCATCCACATGGATATTCTAAGGACACACATTAAACAGTACTAATGTAACGTGCACCTTCTCGTCTTAGGAAATTACCTAACTTACCCGAGTAGAGTCCTCATCCACATGGATATTTTAAGGAAATTCATTAAACAGTACTAAAATAGCATACAGCCACTCATCTTAGCAAATTACCTAACTTACCCGAGTACAGTCCTCATCCACATGGATATTATAAGCACTCTCATTAAACAGTACTAATGTAACATACAACTACTGATCTTAACAAATTACCTAGCGTGCCTGAGTACAGTCCTCATCCACATACATATTCTAAGGACACACATTAAACAGTACTAATGTAACATACAACTACTCATTTTAAAAAATTACCTACATTACCCGAGTACAGCCCTCATCCACATGGATATTCTAAGGACACACATTAAACAGTACTAATGTTACGTACAACTACTCATCTTAACAAATTACCTAACTTACCCGAGTACAGTCCTCACCCACATGAATATTCTAAGGACACACATTAAACAGTACTAATGTAACACACAACTACTTATCTTAACAAATTTGCTAACTTACCTGAGTACAGTCCTCATCCACATGGATATTCTAAGGACACACATTAAACGGTACTAATTTAACATACAACTACTCATCATAACAAATTACCTAACTTACCCAAGTACAGTCCTCATCCACATGAATATTCTAAGGACACACATTAAACAGTACTAATGTTACGTACAACTACTCATCTTAACAAATTACCTAACTTACCTGAGTACAGTCCTCATCCAAGTGGATATTGTAAGGACACACATTAAACAGTACTAATTTAACGTACACCTTCTCATCTTAACAAATGACCTAACTTACCCGAGTACAGTCCTTATCTACATGGATATGTTAAGGAAATTCATTAAACAGTACTTATATAACATACAATTATTTATCTTAACAAATTACCTAACTTACCCGAGTACAGGCCTCATACACATGGATATTCTAAGGACACACATTAAACAGTAATAATGTAATGTACAACTACGCATCTTAACAAATTACCTAACTTACCCAAGTACAATCCTCATCCACATGGATATTCTAAGGACACATTTTAAGCAGTACTAGTGTAACATAAAACTACTAATCTTAAATTACCTAACTTACCCGAGTACAGTCCTCATCCACACAGATATTCTAAGGACACTCATTAAACTGTACTAATGTAACATACAGCTACTCATCTTCACAAATTACCTTACTTACCCGAGTACAGTCCTCATCCACATGGATATTCTAAGGACACACATTAAACAGTACTAGTATAACATACAACTACGCATCATAACAAATTACCTAACTTACCCGAGTACAGTCCTCATCCACATGGACATTCTAAGGGCATACATTAAACACTACTAATGTAACATACAGCTACTCATCTCAACAAATTACGTAAGTTACCACAGTACAGCACCGATCCACATGGATATTCTAAGGACAGACATTAAGCAGTGCTAATGTAACATACAACTAATCATCTTAACAAATTACCTACCTTACCCAATTACAGTTCTCATCCACATGGATATTCTAAGGACACACATTAAACAGTACTATTGTAACATACACTTACTCATCTTATCAAATAACTAAACTTACCCGAGTACAGTCCTCATCCACATGGATATTCTAAGGACACACATTAAACAGTACTAATTTAACATACAGCTGCTCATCTTAAATTATGTATGTTACCCGAGTACAGTCCTCATCAACATGGATATTCTAAGGATACACATTAAACAGTACTAATGTAACATACAACTACTCATTTTAACAAATTACCTATGTTATCCGAATACAGTCCTCATCCACATGGATATTCCAAGGACAGACATTTAAACAGTACTAATGTAACATACAACTACTCATCATAACAAATTACCTACATTACCCGAGTACAGTCCTCATCCACATGGATATTCTAAGGATACATTAAACAGTACTAATGTAACATACAACTACTTATCTTAACAAATTACCAAATTTACCTGAGTACAGTCCTTATCGTGGATATTGTATGGGCACACATTAAACAGTACTAATATAACGTGCACCTTCTCATCTTAGCAAATTACCTAACTTACCCAAGGACAGTCCTCATCCACATGGATATTTTAAGGAAATTCATTAAACAGTACTAATGTTACGTACAAGTACTCATCTTAACAAATTACCTAACTTACTCGAGTATAGTCCTCATCCACGTGGATATGGTAAGGTCACACATTAAACAGTACTAATGTAACACACAACTACTTATCTTAACAAATTACCTAACTTACCCGAGTACAGGCCTCATCCACATGGATATTCTAAGGACACACATTAAACAGTAGTAATGTAATGTAATGTACAACTACTCATCTTAACAAATTACCTAACTTACCCGAGTACAATCCTCATCCACATGGATATTCTAAGGACACACATTAAACAGTACTAATGTAACATACACCTACTCATCTTAACAAACCACCTAAATTACCCAAGTACAGTCCTCATCCTCATGGTTATTTTAAGGACACAGATTAAACAGTACTAACTACTTATCTTAACAAATTAACTAACTTACCCGAGTACAGGGCTCATCCACATGGATATTCTAAGGACACACATTAAACAGTACTAATGTAAGATACAACTGCGCATCTTAACAAATTAACTAACTTACCCGAGTACAGTCCACATCCACATGGATATTCTTAGGACACACATTAAACAGTACTAAAGTAACATGCAATTGCTCATCTTAACAAATTAACTAACTTAACGAAGTACATTCCTCATCCACATGGATATTCTAAGGACCCAGATTAAACAGTACTAACTACTTATCTTAACAAATTACCTAACTTGTAAAGTCTCAAGTCCTTTGTCACAGGGTAGTTGGTAAAGCAATGTTAGAAGAGGCACAGAACAGACAAATCAGACAAAGAACTTGCTTTTTTCAAGTCAAAAGCTTTTTTTTCTGCCAAAAAGCCGCTTGTCTGATTTTGCTGTTCTGTACTGACTTTGGATTTTACCATTTGGTCTGATTTTGCTGCTTGTACCAACTGTCTTTGGATTTTACCACTTGGCAACTAATAAAGGACTTACCTTTTTACTTTATTGTCTTCACTTTGCGGTTCTGGAACTACTCTTCTTGGTGTTATCAGTTTTGCTCTTATTTTTCTTCAACAAAATTACCTAACTTACCCGAGTGCAGGCCTCATCCACATGGATATTGTAAGGACACACATTAAACAGTACTAATGTAACATATAACTTCTCATCTTAAATTGTCTAACTTACCCGAGTACAGTCCTCATCCACACAGATATTCTAAGGACACTCATTAAACTGTACTAATGTAACATACAAGTACTCATCTTCACAAATTACCTTACTTACCCGAGTACAGTCCTCATCCACATGGATATTCTAAGGACACACAATAAGCAGTACTAATATAACGTACAGCTACTCATCATAACAAATTACCTAACTTACCCGAGTACAGTCCTCATTCACATGGACATTCTAAGGACATACATTAAACACTACTAATGTAACATACAGCTACTCATTTTAACAAATTACCTAAGTTACCACAGTACAGCACCGATCCACATGGATATTCTAAGGACACAGATTAAGCAGTGGTAATGTGACATACAACTAATCATCTTAACAAATTACCTACCTTACACGAGTACAGTCCTCATCCACATGGATATTCTAAGGACACACATTAATCTGTACTAATGTAACATACAACTACTCATCTTAACAAATTACGTAACTTACCCGAGTACAGTCCTCACCCACATGGATATTCTAGGGACAGACATTAAACAGATGTAACATACAACTACTTATCTTAACAAGTTACCTAACTTACCTGAGTACAGTCCTCATCGATGTGTATATTGTATGGACACACATTAAACAGTACTAATGTAACGTGCACCTTCTCATCTTAACAAATTACCTAACTTTCCCGAGTACAGTCCTCATCCACTTGGATATTTTAAGGAAATTCATTAAACAGTACTAAAATAGCATACAACTACTCATCTTAACAAATTACCTAGCGTACCTGAGTACAGTCCTCATCCACATGCATATTCTAAGGACACACATTGAACAGTACTAATGTAACATACAACTAGTCATTTTAACAAATTACCTATGTTACCCGAGTACAGTCCTCATCCACATGGATATTCCAAGGACACACATTAAACAGCACTAATGTAACATACAACTACTCATCATAACGAATTACCTACATTACCAGACTACAGTCCTCATCCACATGGATATTCTAAGGACACACATTAAACTGTACTAATGTAACATACAAGTACTCATCTTAACAAATTACCTAACTTACCTGAGTACAGTCCTCATCCACATGGATATTCTAAGGACACAGATTAAACAGTAGTAATGTAATGTTCACCTACTCCTCAAAAAAATTGCCAAACTTACCCGAGTACAGCACCGATCCACATGGATATTTTAAGGACATACATTAAACAGTACTAATGTAACACACAACTACTTATCTTAACAAACTACCTAACTTACCCAAGTACAGTCCTCATCCACATGGATATTGTAAGGACACACATTAAAGAGTGCTAGTCTAACACACAACTACTTATCTTAAAAAATTACCTAACTTACCCGAGTACAGGCCTCATCCACATGGATATTCTAAGGACACACATTAAACAGTGCTAATGTAATGTACAACTACTCATCTTAACAAATTACCTAACTTACCTGAGTACAGTCCTCACCCACATGGATATTCTAAGGACACATTAAACAGTACTAATGTAACATACAACTACTCTTCTTAACAATTTACCTAACTTAACCAAGTACAATCCTCATCCACATGGGTTTTCTATGGACAACATTAAACAGTACTAATGTATCATACAACTACGTATCTTAACAAATTACCTAACTTACCCGAGTACAATCCTCTCCACATGGATATTCTAAGGACACACACATTAAACAGTACTAATGTAACATACAACTACTCATCTTAACAAATTACCTACCTTACCTGAGTACAGTCCTCATCCACATGGATATTCTAAGGACATACATTAAACAGTACTAATGTAACATACAACTATCTATCTTAACAAATTACCTAACTTACCCGAGTACAATCCTCATCCACATGGGTTTTCTATGGACAACATTAAACAGTACTAATGTAACATAGAACTACTCATCTTAACAAATTACCTATCGTACCCGAGTACAGTCCTCATCCACATGGATATTCTTTGGACACACATTAAACAGTACTAGTATAACGTACAACTACGCATCATAACAAATTACCTAACTTACCTGAGTACAGTCCTCATCCCCATGGATATTCTAAGGACACACATTAAACAGTACTAATGTAACATACAACTACTCATCTTAACAAATTACCTACGTTAACCGAGTACAGTCCTCATCCACATGGATACTCCAAGGACACACATTAAACAGTACTAATGTAACATACAACTACTTATCTTTCACATTAGCCCCACAACAACCTCCTTTGTTCAATAATGCTGAAACACTTGATGTTAAGTTGTCAATCTCGCCTTCATTCTTGCTTGATGGGTTCGGAGCCGATCCCTCGGCTCCGACTCGGCACTTGCTAAGCTCGAGAGTCACTTTTACCAGCTCGAGGCAGCCCCATATCCCATGATGCAAGGCGGTAAGTACCCAGATCTCGTTTGCCGCTTCGCTTATGAGGTCCTCCTTTTACCAGCTCCTGGTAAGTGATTACTATTTCGCTATTTTAGCCCCTTTTAAACTTAAAAACCCCTTATTGTTAGTTTTTATTTAGTTTTAATCTGTTTCTGACAGAAATTTGTCTGTCTCTTATTATTTTTAGTGAGACTTTACCCATCCCATCCCCCCGCCCTGTTAGGGTGTGTGTGTGTGTTGGTACTTATACCTTTTTGGTATATTTAAAATTTAAGGCTTTGACTGGTGTGTGTGTGTGTTTTGTGTGACACCATGTCAAAAGAAAGGGTCTCAGGCTTTAAGAAGTGTGACTCGTGCTGTCAGAAGATGTCTCTGACAGACGGTCACACTTCTTGCCTTTATTGCCTGGGGCCTCTTCACCTGCAGGACTCCTGTGCTATATGTCATTCTTTCAGCCAGAGAGTCCTGCAGGAAAGAAGAAACAAGCTAATACTCAGGGGCCTTCTTAAGCCGGAGGGCTCTCCGGCTAAGTCGGCTCCACCTAAGACTGCCAAGTTTTCCAAGGCCCAGGCTTCTGTGTCAAAGCCTGCGGCCTCGGCTCCGACTCGTTCTGAGTCGAGATCGGCTCCGGCTGGAGCCGATTCTAGCTAAACCAAGCCTTCGGCACCGATGGCTATCGGTGCCGATTCTGCATCGACCACTTCGGTGTCGGCTCCGATCGGCTCTGACCACCATGTGGCACAGGCATCGGTGTCAGCTCCGATCGGCTCCGACACCGTTACTTTTGTGGCTGTATCGGCTCCGGCTGGAGCCGATGCATCGAGGCTACCTGTCGGCTCCGATAAGTTGTCGGCTCCGACAGGGTCTATAGTTTCATCGGTTCCGATGGCTCCTTCCAGGAAGAGGTCGAGGTCTCCTTCCTTGGAGCCGATACTTGCCCGGCTTCACCTCTCCTTTCGGAACGGAGCCATCGGAGCCGATCTTCAAGGTCATCCAGGCTTTCTGACCATGACTTAGAGAGAGTGGTCAGTAGATTACTTAAGTCACAGGCACTGGCCCAAATGTTACATAGTCCGTCTCAACAGACGACTATTGGTCCACACCGTTACAGTTCCTCCTTCAACTCTACCCCAGAGCTTGGAGTTGGAGTCTTCGAATGGTTACTGCTACGGCTGGAGGACAGATACCCCTTCTGTTCCTTCAGCCTCTACTCTTATCTCCTCTTGAGACCTTCCTTAGAGGGATTCGTGGTCGGGCTTCCATGGTCTCCTCCGAGGGGTGAGTGGCATCGGACCCTTGTCCGAACCCGCTTCCCCTTGGAGCCTCGGCCTTGGTGAGCTCGGCTCTGACATCTGCCTCTGAGACTTCCCTTTCGGTGGTCCCTGGAGTTCCTAGTTCTTCGGAACGGGTTCTCTCGGACCTGCCTGGGAGGGGAGCATTCGAGGTGATGAAGAGTGTGCTGGCCACTGGTATCAGTCAGCAGTCTGTTCCCTTAGCTCCTCCCTCTATAGTGCCTGTTGACATCTCTGCCACTTCTCTTGCTACAGGACCCAGAGATCCTCCGCCTCAGGTTTCCCCATTGGGAATTTCCCCCTCTTCCGAGGATTCTCCTGATGTTTAGGGAGATCCTCCTAGGAAGAGGACTTGTAAGAGGAAACATGTAGACTCCCCAGAGTCTATCACTTCAGATACTGACTTTGATGAGTCAGAGGGATCCCTAGATCCCCTCTGAGGATGTCTCCTTCTCAGACATCCTAGAACTCCTTAAACAGAGGGAAACTGGCCCACCAACAATCCCTCTGAGGATGAGTCAGTATACCTAGAGGCGTTTGGATCTCGGCCCTCCACCTCCTGGGTGTCTCCGCCTTTCGACCCCTTATGCAGGTTATTGCCCGAAAGGCGTGGGCAGCTCCTGACTCTGTAGAGCCAGTCCCTAGGAGGCCTTCAAAATTTATCACTGCCCCAGGTGACAAGCAATTCCTCACTAAGGGTGTCCCCGCTGATGCCATGGTGGTGGCTGCTGCCACTAAAAGGAACTTGCAGATCCTTCCGCACTGTCCATCCTCCTAATAAGGACTCTAGGACCATGGATAGGTACGGTAAGCGGATGTTTTCCTCAGCGACCTTTGCTATGCGTTCGCTGAATTACCTATGTCACTTCACCAGATTCCAGAGGGATATCCTTAAGGAGCTGGGTGAAGTAGTACAGGATCCTACAGCTGCAGGGGCTCAAGAAAAAATTGCTTCGCAGCTAGGAACCCTTAATTCCATTGCAAACTCCTCCATGTGGCTAATATCATATGCTGCTGATGGAGCGAGTAGAGCCGCAGGTACAGGTGTGGCTCTTAGACGCCAAGCCTGGATGCGGCTATGTGACTTTGCAGATCCCTTTAAGGCGTCCTTCACAAATTCTCCCTTTGATGGGTCAGCTTTGTTTGGCCCTCAGGTGAAGGAAACTTTGACCAGGTGCGAGCAGGACGGCAAGACTCTTTCTGCTGTAGGAGTCCGTTTTCCACCCCTTCTAGACCTTACCCCAAAGGACAGAAAGGTGGCAAAATGTGGTTCCAAAATCCCAAGGAGTCACGCGATTCATGTGGTCAGTTTACCCCTAGAGGCAGAGGGGTAACAACAACAGACGCTCTAGAGGCAGAGGGGTCCAAAAACCAGGGAAACAGAGAGCCTCTCTGACAAGCCCTTTCAGCATCCCTGAGATGTTGCCCGACTGTCCCTCCTTGGAGGCAGTCGGGAGAAGATTATCACTGTACCCAGAAGCCTGGCATTCCCTCACTCAAGACAGATGGGTACAGTCGATCATATCCAAGGGTTACATAATTCCTTTCGAGGAAAGTCCTTTCCCTCAAATTCCCTTCCAGATGTACCACCGGTCTAAGGGAAATTGCAGAGTTAGAAGTCTCAAAACTACTGCAAAAAAGAGCCATTCAGCCAGTTACAACAGACCATTCAGAGCCCGGAATCTACTCAAGGTTCTTTTTGGTCCCCAAAAAGACGGGAGACTGGAGACCAATATTGGATCTCAGCAGACTCAACAAGTCTGTGAGGAAGACAAGATTCGAATGGTCACTCTTCAGTCAATTCTGCCCTTCTTGCAGAAGGACAACTGGATGTGCTCAATAGATCTTCAGGATGCGTACTATCACATCAAAATTCACAGATGCTCCAGGAGATTTCTCCGCCGGCTGGGGTCCAGTCATTTCCAGTTCAGAGCCCTGCCCTTTGGTCTCACTACAGCCCCCAGAGTGTTCACCAAATGCATGGCAGTGGTCACGGCTCACCTGAGACGTCAAGGATTCCAGGTGTTTCCGTATCTCGACGACTGGCTCCTGTCAGCCACCACCAGGCATCAGCTTATACAAGCCAGGGATTACACAGTAAATCTTTGTTCTCATTTGGGCATCTCGATCAACCCGAAAAGTCATTCTTATCGCCCTGCCAGTCTATTACCTTCATAGGCGCAAACTTAAACACTGTTCGGATGTCAGCTACCCTTACAGATCAAAGAGTTTCAGACATTCAGAGTCATGTCAGGATCATTCTGGCCAACAAGAAAGTACAGGCCAGAATGGTTCTAAAGGTATTAGGCCTCATGGCTGCGGCCATTACTCTTCTTCCCTGGCTCGATTCTACATGCGCCTTCTTCAGTGGATGCTGTTCACACAGTGGTCGTACCAACAACTTCCTATGCGTCACCAGATTCTGGTGACACAAACTTGCAAAGATCATCTTGCTTGGTGGATCACATCTCCTCAGGTTCACCAAGGCAGGTACTTTGTACCCCCATCCCCGATAGCCACTGTCACCACGGATGCCTCCCTGATCGGGTGGGGGGGTCATTATCAGGGCAGGATGGTTCATGGGACGTGGCAGCCATTCGAATACCATCTGCACATAAATGTCCTGGAGATGAGAGCAGTGCTTTTAACGTTGCAAGCCCTCAACGACTTTCTTCCCGTAGGGACAATTGCAGTCCACACAGACAACATGTCTGTAGTTTGGTATATCAACAAACAGGGCGGAACCAAATCCTACCCCTTGTGTCGAGAAACGCTCAGACTATGGCAATGGGCGATCTCCTCTCATCGGTTTCTGGTAGCAACGCATATCCCTGGGAAAACCAACATTGTAGCGGACAGATTGAGCAGAGCTATTCTCATGCCTCACGAGTGGTCTCTCAAACAATCTATAGCGGAAGAGATATTTCTGGAATGGGGTCGCCCATGTTGCGATCTTTTTGCTACTCCCCAAAACAGCAAATGTCCAGACTTCTTCTGTCTCTTCCCTCTACCAGGCCATCCCCCCAGAGACGCTCTGACCCAGGATTGGCCCCAGGGACTTCTTTATGCCTTCCCTCCATTTCCTCTGATCCCTCAAGTTATCCAGAAAGCTACCGTTTTGAGAGCCAAATTGATTCTCATTGCCCCTTACTGGCCTCGACAAGTTTGGTTCCTGTTCCTCCATCATCACCTTTTGGTGCAGCCGTGGCATCTGGACCCAGTGCCAGATCTTCTGATTCACCAATCGGGTCAGCTGCACCGGTCTATCCCTTCTCTCAACCTCACAGCATGGTTGCTCCACTTCCTTCCTTAGCCAGGCTTCCATTGATCTCTAATCCAGTTAGAGACATCATAGTAGCTTCTAAAATCCTCTACCAGGAGGATTTATACAAGCAAATGGAAACGTTTCTCTTATTGGGCTAAGGCCAAGAATATTGATCCTTTCACTGCCCCTATTCAGGCAGTCCTGGACTTCTTAGCAGAGATTTTTCATGCAGGCTCCTCTTCTTCCACAGTCAGAGTTCAATTGGCTGCTATCTCCAACTTTCATGTCGGGGTAGCAGATCATAATATTATGTCCCATAGGCTCTGCACGGCCTTTTTAAAAGGAATTTTCCTACTAAAGCCTCCAGTCAGGAATCCTCCTCCTCAGTGGGATCTAAATTTAGTGCTGACATCCTTGATTCTTCCCCCCTTCAAGCCAGCTGTTTCTTGTTCCCTGAAGTTTCTTTCTTGGAAAACTTTATTCCTAGTGGCTATTACATCGGCCAGGAGGGTGTCTGAACTTCATGCTCTATCGGTTCGACCCCCTATTTGGTTTTTCACAAAGACAGAGTATCTTTGAGAACTAATCCGACCTTTTGCCTAAGGTCGCTTCAAAGACCAATTTGAATCAATCCATTGATCTCCTGTATTTTTCCCAAACTATTCAGACAGAGCTGAACAAAACTACATTATCTTGATGTCCACCGTCAACTTAGATATTATTTGGACAGAACAAAAAATTTAGAAAATCTGATCAACTTTTTGTTTCCTATGCGGATAATAAAAAGGCCTTCCTGTTTCTAAAGTGACCTTGTCCAGATGGCTTTCTTCGGTCATCTCTGAAATTTATCTGCTCAGGGGAAAACAGCTGTGCTCAAAACCTAAAGCACATTCAACTAGGAGCTTAGCTACTTCTACAGCCTTTCAAGCTAGACTTCCTTTAGACACTATTTGTGCAGCGGCCACTTGGGCCACTCCTCACACTTTTGTTTCCCATTACAAATTGGACTTGGCCTCCAGGGACAGAGCCAGTTTTGGCTCTACAGTCCTCAAGAGTCTGTTCCATTGAGCCACCCAGGATAGAGGTGCTGGGGACGCGGTCCCATCAAGCAAGAATGAAGGCGAGATTGACAACTTAACATTAAGAAGTTATGTACCTACCATAACGTTCCATGTTAGTTGTCTTCTCTCCTTCTTTCTTCGACCCTCCCTCCTTCCCCCTGGCCTGGACAGACCTTGTTATAAGACATTATTATGCTGAAGACCATTCAGACCTGGTCCTTCTTCCATCTGTAAGTTTTCTTTCTTCCTTTGGGAAGTATTTTATGCTTGGTGCTATTGCCCTTTGTCATCAAACGAGATCTGGGTACTTACCGCCTTGCATCATGGGATATGGGGCTGCCTCGAGCTGGTAAAAGTGACTCTCGAGCTTAGCAAGTGCCGAGTCGGAGCCGAGGGATCGGCTCCGAACCCATCAAGCAAGAAAGAAGGCGAGAGAAGACAACTAACATGGAACGTTATGGTAGGTACATAACTTCTTATTATCAGACTACAGCTTAACAAAATTAAATCTATATTCATTGCCTGCATTTATATCCTTCTCTAACTCCATTAACCTCAACCGAAACAATAACAGACTTACCTCAGCTCTCTTCCTAGATCTCTCTAAGGTCTTTGATGTGGTCAACCACCAACTACTTATCCATACCTTGAAGAAACTGTCACTAAATAACTGTGCAATTAAATGGTTCCAGTCTTATCTGTCTGACAGACAACAAGCAGTATTATGGCAGAATACACTATCCACCTGTCTACCTATCACACTAGGA
This sequence comes from Protopterus annectens, assembly GCF_019279795.1. Classification (NCBI taxonomy): domain Eukaryota; kingdom Metazoa; phylum Chordata; order Ceratodontiformes; family Protopteridae; genus Protopterus; species Protopterus annectens. The sequence continues at coordinate 1,000,129,788 of NC_056726.1, read as the reverse complement.
GTCCCCCAATGCTCCTTACTAGGATCATTTCTCTTCTCAGTCTTTATCAATGATCTACCCCGAAGGCCACCTGCATCCAATTTGCGGATGACTCCACTTTAATCTGTGCAGCCTCCTCCTCAACTGAGCTGATGACTCTAACCCAGAATATTTTCAATGATGTTGAAAAATGGTTCACAAACTGTCAAGTTATTTTAAACCCCAACAAAACTAAGCTGCTAATTTTTTCCCCCACCTGTAAGTCCTCTTCACCATTCTGTACCATAAGATCCAATAATGTCACACTTATATCCCCAGATGTTCACACCAAACTCCTAGGGGTCACAGTCGACAATACCCTAAAATATGATACCCATGTCAATCAAATCATCAAAACCATCAACAAAAAACTGGGCTCCCTCTATAGGATCAAACATTTCCTCACTCCATTTGCAAGAACTTCTATCGCTCCCTCCCACTTACTGTCTACCCTTCTCTATGCCTCCCCCCTTTTCACTAACTTGAATAAAACCACTCTTAGCAAACTTGCAAGCTGTTACAACCATATTGCTAGATTTGCTACAGGTACAACTCTTAGGACCCACCACTGTCTCAACTTAACTCAACTAGGTTGGCTTGAATGGACTAGTCTTCTCCAGTACAACCAACTTATAATAGCCCATAAAGTTCTAAACCACCCCGATAAAACACCAGCACTAAACAAGATCATTAATCCCTACACCAACCTGAGGTCACTGCGCACTGCTGACAAACTGTTGGTTCAAACAACCAAAAGCAGAAATGTGGCTGGTCACTCTCTCTTTGCAAAACTTGGAACTCTCTACCTGCTGAACTTACTCTCCAGCCCTTTCTAACCTAGTTCAAAAAAAGGCTCAAACTACACTTTCAAATGCACTGGCAATGTCTCTGCTCAAAACCTGACTAACACCCACCCAGTGGTATTGGATATCTTGCCTAATTAAATCTGTCATTTGACTCTAAAATGTATATGACTTTGCTTTGTGGCATATCTAGAGCTCGTTATGGGATAAAGTCCTTATCTGTGTAAACCCTGTGTGAAACTCTCAGTTACCTACCATGTTCTATAAATGTTTGTAACCTTAATGAAGATTGTAAACTATGTTAATTTGTAAATATTACTAATGTAATGTAATCTACTAACTTGGAGCTTTTCTCCCTAGGCCTCCGCTGAAAATGGACATATATCCAGTCGGACCATCCCAATAAACAAATGTAAGATAAAATAAATAAATAAATAAATAAAACTTAACAAATTACCTAACTTACCCGAGTACAGTCCTCATCCACATAGATATTCTAAGGACACACATTAAACAGTACTAATGTAACATACCACTACTTATTTTAGCAAATGACCTTACTTACCAGAATGCAGCACTGATCCACTTGGATATTCTAAACGCATACATTAAACAGTACTAATTTAACACACAACTATTCATTTTAAGAAATTACCTTACTTACCAGAGTACAGCAACAGCACTTGCCCTATGGATGTTTTTCACACTCAGCTCAGGAACAGTGCTTGGTTAAGCAACTTACCAGGAGTTATACAGTTAGGCAAATGCAAGCTGGCGATCATCAAACCCTGAACCACAAGAACAGGCTTGTTAACAGCTCCTAGCTTTAATCCTCTGTACCAACTATCATACCAAAATTGTCCTGGATAATGTACAAGTGTACATAGTATGTAGCTTTAGGCCCCGCAAACTGTAATTCCTTTGTTGCTTATGACACAAACTAGCTGTCTCCAAAACAGATTCTATGCACAGGATGTTTTTAACATTGTGATCCTTATTATGTTTATCTGACATAACTTAATACTGTTGAACATGTTCTGTTTATTATTATTCCTGAATTACTTCTGTAATCATGAATGTGCAACACTATACCGTCAGTAATTTGGTTATTATAATATGCATACCGTCCGTTTGTACTTGTTTCTTGGAAATTTTCTCTCTGGTCTGTACTTAAAATGGGACATTCCCAGATGAAGAAATCCCATGTAACAAACTCAGTAAATAAGATAAAAAGGAACAATGGAAAAGAAGTGATGTAAGAATGAGAGACAAAGCCTGGAGGTAGATTAGATTACAGACACCAGTATTAACGATTTGGAAGTAAACACACCATGATGTAGCAAAAGTACTGAACTGAATACAAAAGACTAGAAAGCCAACAAAGCTACACAAGAATGTGATATGAGAACAGTTATTTATCAGAATGTATTAGAAAGAAGGTAGTCCTGAAAGGGTTAAGGGTATGGAAATACCCAAATAATGTGCAGCCTAGTTCTGACTATCATAAGGAACTTATAGAGATTTTTAACAATTGTGGTTTAGAGATTTTAAGGCTCATTATTAAGGAAAATAATAGGGTCCAGGAGAATTTACAACATGAAATAGAAGTACTGGACAGTTATATTAAAAAAGGCTTGCTATACAATGTTACACAAGAAAGGGACAAATATTATGATATTAGGTATGATATAGACTCTAAATGTAAATTATTAGAGCAGAGGAAGATTAATAAATTGAAAAGAGATATTAATGAATACCAGCAAAACATTAGTTACCCGAAACCACCCTTTAAGAAATGGGAACACAATGCTAGAGTTGATTCAAAATGGGACATTGGTTCTAACAGACATGTTCCATATAGTGAAGAAGAGTATGAGGTAGACGACTATACATAATTTCCACCCCTAACTAGGGAAGATCACTATACAAATAAAAACAATCAGAGGTACCAACATTTTCAGAGGGGGGGGGAGAAGGGGGAGAGGGAGGTATTAGTACAACTGCACCCAACCCCCAGTATTGTTAATTTTGGTAACAACAATTTTGATAATAATGATTTTGTAAATGAGGTGTTACGGACTGATAACACCCACACTTATGGAAACTTTTCTATTTACAATTTCAGTGGAATTTCTATTTCAAAAGTACATTTTGAACTGCTTAGCAAAGGGTTTAAATTTATTCCCTACACTAAAGGGGATTTGGTTCAAACTATTATAGATATGAAACTATTTTTAAGGAAATTAAATTTGAAAATCATACTACCACCTACAGAAAATTTTGACTTTGATATTCAACAGCCAACCCTTACTCGCCAGAGTACTTTTAACCCCCCTTTCCATCCGCAAATTAGGAATCTTGATATGGTGCTTGAAAAAGAAATTAGAATGGCATTTGACCAAAAATCAGTGGCAAATAATCTTTCAAAACAAGAATATGAGATCCTAAATGAACTAAAGCGGAATGCTGGTATTAGAATTATGAAACCAGACAAGGGAGGGGGGGGGGTAGTTATTATGGATAACATCATTTATGAAGGAAAAATGAACTGCATTCTTAGAGATGAATTTAAATATAAATGTGTATCACTCAATGAAGTTAATTTAGCTTACAATAAAATAGATATTTTATTGAATGACATGATTGTGGAAGGTACAATTGATAATAAGTTGTTTAAATTTTTATATGTACCTAAAACAAAAATTCCCATAATTTTCGGTATACCGAAAATCCACAAGAATGTGAAAGATCCCCCTTTAAGACCGATTGTTTCGGCAGATGGATCAAAAATGCTTCCTATGGCAAAATATGTTGACTTTAAGACAAAACATATATGTAATGACAATAAGCACATATTGAAAGATTCATGGGATTTATTGAGATGTATTACATCAGATCTTATGTCAGAAAATCTTATTTTTGTTACAATTGACGTAATAGATCTTTTTTCTTGTATACCCCATGACGAAGGGTTAAGTATGTTCGAGGATATGATTTTTGCTGATAAGAAGCTCACACATTCTGAGAAGGTAGCTATTGGTGAACTAGCTGACATGGTACTCAAATATAATTTTATTCTTTTTAATGGAGAATATTATCAGCAAATACAGGGAGTATCTATGGGTGCAGCATGTGCACCCATATATGCCAACATAGTGTTAGCTAGATGGGAAACTTTACATGTGCTGGATTCAGAATTTAAACAATATTGGTCTTTGTATCGTCGCTATTTGGACGATATAGTGATTTTCTGGACAGGGGGTTATGACAAATTGTTAGAATTTTTTGACTACATTCACAGTACGACAAGTTTTTTGAAATGTACATATACCACCTCTATAGATAGATTACAATACTTAGATGTAGAAGTTTACAAAAATGAGAACAATAATGACTTTGAAACAAAAGTACATAGGAAAAGCACATTTTGCAATTCCTTTCTTCACTACACAAGTGCACACCCCTCACATTGCAAAAATAATATAGTGAAAGGGCAGTTTGTGAGGGGATGTCGCATGACAAGTAAAGATGAAGATTTTCAAACAGAATGTAATGCACTAGAAGAGATGTTCTGTGCAAGGGGGTATCCAACTGGTTTTGCAAAGAGTATCAGAGAGGAGGTAGAGAAAAGTAGAACATCAAAATTTAAACCTATAAAGGGATGTTTGGCAGGTAATATATGTAGTATTAAAAATAATAGAAACAACAAAGTATATGGTACTGACACACATTATGAGTCTGCTTTAATTTTACAGTACAATACATTCAATTCCAAGGTGAAAAGGTTGTTCCAGACTGAATGGGACAAATTTTCATCTTTTTCAGATATTGAAAATATAAATAATTTTACCCCTAAAATAGTGTATAAGAATGCATGGAGTATAAAAAAGATATTGGAGAATAACAAAGTAAGTAATAATGATATGTATAATAATACAACAGTATTAGGGGAAAGTATGAATGGAACGTACAAATGCGGACATTGCAAACTATGTGAATTTATTATAAATAAAGGAGAGATATATATTAATAGTAGGGATATAACGATAAATAGTAAAGGAAATTACAATTGTGAAACAAAGTGGGTGGTATACATAGCTATATGTGAATAATGCAGTTCATTTTATATAGGTAAGATGGAGAGGGTGCTGAAGAGAAGAATCTATGAGCACACATACGAAATATCTAAAGCTAAGGAGACCAATGCTTTGTATAAGCATACCAGGGTATGTGATAGCTCAGGATTCTTATTTTTGTATTGGAACAAGTCAAAAGGGAAATGAGAGGTGGTTTATGGGAGGAATGGCTGGAATATAAGGAGCTTTGGTGGCAAATTATGTTAGAAGCCACCAAAACACCAGGATTAAATGAACATATATCATTGTCCCCTGTTTTAAAGTTAAGAGCAGCCAAAATATAAATTAAATTGTTGTATTAGTGTCATTTGAACAATAGATGGCACTATATCATTGAGAATAAAAAAGAAGAATGAGTATACAATGAAGAGAGTTAGAAAACATACATTCATTTTAAATATGTATTTAACTTTTATTCTGAAAGTGGATTATTGTGAATATTTATTTTTATATTTTAATTTTAATATTAATTAATTGCAAACTATTTATAATTAATTAATATAAAAATATTTTAATATTAATTTTATTAATAATTGGCTTAAATTCTGGTGTCATTCAAAGGGGATCCAATGTCTGTCTGCCTGGGATGACATGCTGGACAAGCCACGCTGCTTCGCAAGGGACGGCTTGCACCTGTCACCCCTGGGCTTCCGGATATTGGCAAAGGCTCTTGCCACCCCCATAGTGCCTTTTTTAGGCAAGGCTCAAATTCTAAACCTACCACCCTAGAACACCAAAAAGGAAAAAAACTAAGGGTAATGCTGCTCAATGCCAGAAGTCTCAATCTCAAGATGCACGCACTCGAGGCCCTTCTCAATATGGAGAACATCGATGTCTGTGCTGTGACAGAAACCTGGTTCAAGGCTCCTGAGAGCACCCCAGCACTAACAGGTTTCACCTCATATCATGCGTTCGCCCCAAAATCCGGACAACACCAAGAAAGGAGGGGGTGTCCATATTCATAAAGGACACCCACACCTCAAGGTTGGTGGCAACGCATCTAAGCATCGGAGACCATCCAGGTGCAATTAACCATAGGCAAGACTGCTCTGCAATTTGTAGCATGTTACAGGCCACCCTCTCAAACTCAGAAACCTCACATGGCCTTCCTGAAAACATTGGAGGATAAATGTATCTCCAAACACCATCATACTAGGTGACTTCAACTACCCTAATATAGACTGGGAACACTACTCAAGCCCGAACACTCTAACCCAAAGATTCCTGGAGTTCATAAACTCAAATGCCATGGAACAACTAGTCACCATCCCCACAAGGGGTGAAAACATACTTGATCTCATCATCACGAACATGGGATCAAAATGTTCAACACCAGAAGTATACCCCTCACTGGTGAGATCAGATCATAAACTAATCTCGCTGGAGGTCCTCATCCCGCCTCCACCTGAAACAAAAAAGACCACAGTGAAAAACTTCTCAAAAGCCAATTTCATACTTCTAAAAACTAGTGTGGTCTCCTTTAAGGCCCCTGAGCCAGTGGTAAACATTACTCAAACCGCTGAATCACTTACAAATGCCTTCTACCAGCACCTACAGGACTGCATGGATCAGGCAATCCCAAACAAAACTAAGACTCTCTGTACCAAAGGCAAGCGTCCAGTCTGGTGGACCCCAGCCATAAACAAGCTCTACAACAAAAGGAGGAAGCTACTACAAGATAGAGCAAAATCCTTGAAAGGTAAGACACCTTTGATCATTATAAGTAAAAACTAAGAGCTCTCATAAAATCATCCAAGGCAAATTTTGAGAGAAAAATCGCCAAGGACTCTAAAGACAATCATAAGGCCTTCTTTAGCTATGTTAGAAACCTAGGAGGAAACTCCCAGATATGCTCAGAATTAGTTCAAAATGATGTGAAAATTACTGAACCTACACACATTGCTAACATACTGGCTGACAGGTTCAGTGCAAACTTCTCCCCAAAAGGAGAGATATCTATTCCAGAGGATTGTAGCCCCCAAACATCTCCAACGCCCAGGTGAGAACTGCCCTCACTAAGGCAAAAACACAGCATCCATGGGACCGGATGGTGTCCCCGGCTGTGTGCTTCATGAACTCAACGAGGAATTAAACCCACAGTTAGGACAGCTGTTTAATCTTAGCCTCACCTCAGGATACGCACCCAAGGAGTGGCGACGGCGACTGTGGTCCCACTTCATAAGGGCGGTGCCTCCACAGACCCTGGAAATTACCGCCCATTAGCTTGACAAGCCTTATCTGCAAAGCCATGGAGAGGATCATAATGGAACTCATAAATAAAGACATAGGGAACTTGCAGACTTTGGATCCAACCCAGTTTGGCTTTGTCAAAGGCAGATCCTGCCTCTTAAACTTGGTTGACTTTTTCGAGACAGTCACCAAGGCCATTGATGAGGGAAAGGCAGTCCATACAGCCTACCTCGACCTGGCAAAGGCCTTCGACACAATACCCCACTCAGGTATCATCGAAAAACTCATCAGCTTGAATGTAAACCCATACATCACAAGATGGGTTGCAAACTGGCTAAGCAACAGAACCCACAGGGTCAGAGTTGCTGGAGCCATGTCAGACTCAAAGCCTGTCACAAGTGGTGTCCCACAGGGCTCAGTCCTGGGTCCACTCTTGTTCGGCATCTACTTTTCTGAAGTACAAGCAAACACAGGAGGGTTATGGCTGACAAAGTTTGCAGATGACTGCAAACTGGGCCATAGTCGAAAACACATCTGACACAGATATCCTCCAGAAGGGCCTCACAGAAACGGATAACTGGTGCCAGAGCCATGGCCTGAAGTTAAACGCCAAAAATGCATAGTCATACCCTTCGGGAAAAACAAGGTTACCCCTAGCTACCATATAGGTGGCAATCCACTGAGCACAGAAAAAGTCATCAGGGATCTGGGGACCCAAGTTGACAGTAGCCTTCGCTTGACACTCATGTTGCTAAAGTAGTTAGGAAAACCTTCTATATCGCCCACCTGATCATGAAGGGATTCACATCTAGATCAAGGGAGGTCATCGTCCCCTGTACTCATCACTCATTAGACCTATGATTGAGTACAATGCCCCGCTCGAATGTATCTGACCAAACACCTGATGCAGCTTGAAAGGCCCCAAAAGTTCCTCACCAAAAGGATAAAGGGTCTCAAAAATATGTCTTATGCTGCCCGACTGAAAGAACTCCAGCTCTATTCAGTCTCATACCGCTTGCTCAGAGGTGACCTGTGCCTGACATATAAGGCCATGTCAAACCCAGATTTGATGAATATGCTTCACCTCAAAAATCTAGATCCCTCAGAACCACAAGGGCGGAGACTTAAACCTTGACACGGTTATAAATAGAACGTGCTGGAGGGACAGATTCATCACCCAGAGACTCCCTATGCTGTGGAACAAAATCCCGGTACATGTGAGGCAGAGCACCTCGCTGGCCTTGTTCAAGAGGAATCTTGACCAATGGATGGGAGATCGCAGATATACCCCAGGGATTACTTCAGTGTCACTGCTTGACAGAGGCACAGAAAAATGATAGGCATAGTTTTTATTCAAACTAAAGGGGTGGCGAAAGCCACATAACTATGGGCTAGGCTTATAAATGCCCTTGGGCAGATAGCCTAGTATGAACCTATGAACCTATGAACCTATGATTATATTAAAGTTTTTAACAAGTTAAAGTAGATTTTAGAATAGGTTATTTATTGTACGAAATTTGAAGGATGTTTGTAATATTTATGAGCTATTTAAGTTTTATTGGTTGAACCAGGATGCAAATTACACTATTGGTTAAATTAAATTTGATTGTAATATATAATTGTTAATTAAGTACAATTAATTTATCTGATGAAGTCCTAGTGTTGCTGTGGACGAAAACGCATAGTTATTGAAGAGCATTCATGTGGTGTGACATTTTCGTGGAATTGCATTAAAGCTTTCTAATCATTGCTGGCGTGTACTACTTTTCATCTTTTTGGAGTTTTTACTGTTATATTAGAAATTAAGTCACAATACAAGGTGTACAATAAGTGGGAAGGTGTGGAGGTGGTGAAGCCACAGTGCAAGGAGGCTTGTAGGAATGCAACACTGGTGGTGAGGGCAATGGAAAAAGATGAATGGAATTAGGAAGAGGGAACAAGAAAAGAAACAAGGGATCTTTGAGGTACATACCAGAAAGGAAAAAAGGAGAGATAGAATTGGGCAGGCTGAGCAGATATGAGAAGGGGATAAAATAAGGCTGGGAAGACCAGTAACGCAAGCAAGGAGAGGGTATCATGCAAAGAGGGAGGCAGGTCAGCATAGAGAGCAGTGAAAACACACAAAAACAGATAAGAATGAGGAGGAGAGACAACTGGTTGTTTTCAGGAGAACAAAGTACAAGGCTCAGAGGGACTGACTCCTAAATTCTCAGATGAAGACCCTCAACTGACCTCTGATTACTGCAGAAGTGCCAGAGGACAGGAACAGGACAAACATGTTAACTATGTACAAAGGGGGAGTGGGACAGGAACCCCTCAGAGAACTATGGGCATGTTAACTTATCAGCAGTAGCCATGCAAATCATGGGGTTAATCCTGAGGGGAAATCGGTTGCATTTCTAGAGGACAACAGCCTTCTGCTAGCAACAAACATGGGTTCATACTAGATAAGTTGAAAGGTAGAGGATGGGGCTGACTCCATGGAATGATTTGAAAAGTGTGCAGAAAATTATTAGTTGAGGTCTGAAAAAGGCAAATATAAAATGCTGTGGTTAAGACACAACAATTCTGGTTAGAAGTATCAGCTTGGGGTATTGGAATGTGATATCAAAAAAGTAAGAAGAGACTCTGGGGTGAATCTAGATTGGACTGTCAGGAGCACGTGAGAAGTCAGTGGCAGCTGTGAAGACAATACCAGGGTTTATTCCCAGTGTGACAGACTGCAGAACCAAGGAGGCAATACTTTCATTCTATGCTAGGTCCTTGGCATCTTGCACAGTGGTATTGAGTGTAGTGCTGGAGGCCTTATGAGGAGAAGAATATCAGGCTGCTGGAAGTAATCCAGAGGAAAGTCACTAGAGAGACCCATGGGATGAAGGAGGAGGAAGGGATATGATCATAGATGAGAAGAGCTAGAGTTCTCACAGAGAATCCACAAGGGCAATCAGTCAGGCATGGGGCAGGTGGAGAATGGATATGAGGGCAGTTAGGGATACAGGTCTTCAGGCATGGAGCAGGTGGAGAATGGGTATGAGGGCAGTTAGGGATGCAGGGAACTTGTGTTAAATGCACTGGCATGTCAGACTGGATAGGCTTACTGTTGACTTTTACCATTAAACTAATGGAATGTAACAGATGCACACTGTGCAGAGGAAGCCATCTTCCATATTCCTTTCTTGGATATCAATAGAAAACAGCAACAAAACAAGCAAGATTCATATAAAAATCATCATCAGAAGGAGAGAAAGAGAAACGGGAAAATAAATACCTGCCAGTTATTGCCTGTACTGATGGTCTATGCCTACTTTGTTTACACGGCTGTTCTAAATATTTTGAAAAAGGCTACCTTAAAGCATACAATCCTATTTGGAGCATCAGCCAAAAATGAATCTGCAGACTGTAGAGACACAAGCATATAAAAGTGCTGTAGGGACAGAAAAACATGACAAATTTTCAGAAGACTACCCCATTCTAATGAAAAATCTGGACTGCTTTGAAAAGAAGAGGACAGAAATAAAGTTGATATTGTGTGGGCTTCAGGAAAAGACTGACGTACACATTAATAGAACAATGAATTCAGTTGGTGAATTATGTAGAAAGGTTATATAGAAAAGGTGCACCTTTACCTGCTGGAGAAAAGAAAATACGTACACATTAGGACAAAATTCACCTCAAAGTTGTTATAGCTATTTCCTGAATTGCATTTCTAAGTAATATAAATAAACTCAATAGTACATGGGTCGACACAAAATAAATGAAGAAAACGTTCAGTAAAAACATTGGTACTTAACGTATTATTGCAACCAGATTTTTGTGATCATAAAGGTTGCTTCCCGATAGTGAAATGTGACCGGTAATGCTTTAAAAATGGGAGACAATGTGTTTGCTTTGAGAAAGAAGGGTCTTTTATGCAGGGTTATGAATAAAAATTAGAAAATTACTGAACTGTCTATGCATGCACTTCCCTGGCAGCAGCATGTCATTGCATCTTCCCGGTTACTGTAACGTAATGCTAAATGAACTGATCAGGTCCTGTCCCTATACAAATGGTGTTAACGTCATGATAAAATGTTATAATGGTGTGGTTTTCTTTAACAGTGCATGCTGTTTTCTGCACGTTTGGAGAAAACCACATAGTACTTTATTGATTGCTGTCGTGCGTAGTGTTGCAACAATGTTGATCATTGACACTATGTCTTTCTGCTTCTCCGCAGTGAGAATTTCTCAGCAAGCGCAGTTACTAGTACTTCTAAACAGTGTTTTTTTTCTGGGAAACTTACGTGTCATGCTACATGTCTGTTAAAGTAAGCAAAACAGTGTGTCATACCAGTCACAGTACAATAATTACACAGCTGTGATGGCCAAATGTAAGTCTAACCCTTATTTGACTGCATTTGCTGGCAGGAAGAAAGGAACGTTCAGAAAGTGGAGTTGCAATAACCGACATGCTGTCAGTACACTGCATAAACAAACAACAGTAGGGGTTTTGTACATTACATTGATAACAGTCCAGAAAAGAGCCTGTATGATTAAAGAAAACACACCATGTAACTTTTTAAAACCATTACAGGGCATATTTCAGGATCGGAAAACAGCCGATAATCCAGTGACAAATCTGGTTGCGATAATACGTACGTATCAAAACATCATATGTATTAACAGATTATAAGGTTCCTTATACATTAAAGCATAAAAGTATGACATTTTTAGAAATCAGGAAAAATATACCTAGCAAAGTATTTTTTCAAAAAAAAAAAAAAAAAAAAGCACAACTATCAGTGTGTGACCTGCTTAAAAGAACAATAAAAAAATTTGTGCAGTATAAAAGGATCTTAGATACAAGATATCAGTCTGTAACAGTGAGAATATTTCATATTATGAAATATGCAGAGATGATTGACAGATGCACATAAGGGAACAGCAATGCACGACAGTCCAAAAGTAAAAGAGAGATGTCCGAATGATTATGAGGTGGAAGAGCTATAAGGTCCATGATAAACAAACCACAACTTTCCTAACAAAATCTCTTAGGCCTTCACCTCTAACTTGGCACTTGGGGACTATTTTTTTTTTTTTTTTGGGGGGGGGAGTGGTTTGACTGCAGGTTTGAAGAAAGTGTCATCATAGCTCAAAACCACATCACCTTAATCATAGGTTAGTACTAGGCTAACTGCCCTTTCGAGATATTTTAAGCCTAGCCAATTATCCCTTTTGAGACTCAAACCCTGTACCTAGTGTTTGTAAGGCAAATACCTTAACCATTAGGCCACCCTCCCAACCTCAAGAACCAAATCTCTACCAATTCCATAAAGAAACATTTCTCCAGAACCTACAACTTTATAACTGGCAAATCTAAAGGACCTCTCCTTACATGATGCTCTTACGGAATTCTCCTGAACACTCCTTAACATTCTAAACAGTTTAGCCCTCCTGAGAACAAAACATGTAGAAGCCATATCAGTCCTTTGGCTGACCATAACTATGAAACATGTAATAAAATTCCGAGACAAGACTTGGAATTCCTGGATCAAAAATAAATTATAAAACAACCGACAATTATTTCGACAACCTCAGAAATCACACTAGACACCAAATAAAAAAACTACTACACTAACCTACAGTCTAGAAACCTTCTAAACCCACAATCATTCTGGTCATCTATTAGCAAAATCCTCAAATCAGGCTGTGCCACCCAACTTGAACCCACAGTGTCTAACAACACAGAAAATACTGCCACTCTCTTTAATACATACATCATAAACTCAGTCACATCCCTAATCGAACATCACACCCCTCCAATCAGACCCTCTATCCCCAGCAACACCTGTGGCTCTGCCCCTTTCTCATTATAACCAGTTCCCACCTCAACCATTAAAAAAAACTTTGATTAAAACTAAAAACCATCCCCCTAGCACCTGAAAATCTCTCTGCCGAGTATCTAAAATGGCTGCCAAGACTATAGCCTACCCTATTTTCATACTCACAAGCTGCTCTATTACTAAAGCATACGTCTCAGCACTGTAGAAAGAAGTTATATTCTACCACTTTATAGAGGAGGAAATAATTCTGAACTTAGTAACTACTGCCATATTGCTATCCTGTCCCCATAGCTAAAATTCTTGAAAAATGCATTCAGTCTCAGCTCTCCCAACACCTCACCAAAAATAACCTGCTCTCCCCATCCCAAAATGACTTCCACTCAGGAAGGACTGGGACTTATAGGACTACTATGGCCCTCCTACATTTCACTAATACTGTAAATACCCATAGGAATGAAAGAAGGCTAGCATCTACCTTCTTTCTAAACCTTTATAAACCTTTTGACAGTCTCCCACTCCATCCTTCTACAAAAACACTCACCTCTAGGATTTGATGAAAACTCTGTTACATGGTTTAACAGCTGTCTTGCTAACAGATCACAGACCTTAAAATGGCTCAAAGACTTCTCCCCATAGTTTTCAACCTTTTAAAAGGCCAAGTTGGACCAGAAACCCTAATAATGTGTGACAAAACAGTCAGAATGTGAAACACCCTATTTTTGCACTGCGCGAAACATGCCATTGCCATGGGGCCTGGTAGAACATTTGTAAAATTCAATAAGACACACTTGAATCAGATGTAAAACTTATAATCTGCAATACCATAACCACACCATAAGTGCATGAAACAGCACTAGTGTACAAAATCAAAACTAAAATCACATGGTTATTAATACCACTTGCTACATTTACTACATTTTCTAAACAGACATGTTACAAGTCACACGACTGATTTCATGTGTACTTCACTGCAAGAACAGCATCCTAGCATACATTAGATGTATCAGATGTACTTATTGTATGTTGTTGTGGCTTCTTAACAGCATCTAAGACATGTTTTAGCAGCTTACGATCACAGCAGTCCATTTCTTGGTTCATTTTAACTGCTAATAGTAATCGTATTATTAGGATTAGGATAGTATTGCAACAACACATCACCAGTAGGGTAAAACTAACCTGTCTCACAATGGTCAAATCCCAGCTCACATTTCCTATTAGTGGGTGAACATGCCAATGCTTGGTGAATTCTGCTTCACAGTGATAGGAAGAGCCAACACAGAAGGATCAAAAAGCAACATTGCTATGAATGCTTGGCCGCCACAAGCCAGTTATCCCTGTGGTAACTTTTCGGATACCTCCTGGTTAAAACCCCAAAAAACAGAAGACTCATGAAGCTCTACTTTCACAATCTGTATTCATATTGAAAATCAAGATCAAGCGAGCTTTTGCCCTTCTGCTCCACTGGAGGTTTCTGTCCTGCCTGAGCTCTCCTTAGGACACCTGCGTTACTGTTTGATAGGTGTACCACCCCAGTCAAACACTCCACCTGACACTGTCCCTAGAGCGGGTGCTTGGAGCCAGAAGTGAGAGAGAAACTATAAGAGTAATCAATGTTTTTACACTGAGAGTCTGACACAATTCCATTCAGTCTTACTCTTCATATAGCTAAACTCTCAAAAAAATGTGGTCTTCTTTATAATTGCCTACTGAGTAAGATGGTACACATTGCATATGGAAAGAGTATGTCACTTCATTTGGGGTATATATATATATATAGAGAGAAAAGTCCTGACTTTGACGCAGGTGTCCTGAGACTGGCTAGATCTCACACAGGGAGGAGAGGAAAGGCAAGGCTTATGCTTGCTTGCTTGTCTTTCTCTGAGGTAAATAAGGAGCATATGTGTGGGTACATTCTCCATAGCAGATTTCTCATTGTATGCTGGAGATCATGTTGAGATTTTATCTGGAAGGAAGAGGGGGCAGTACCATGGTCACAACTCATAAAGAGACATGGATGTATATTGCTAAGCACTCTGTGTACCATATGTTTTCTTAATGTTACAAGTATGTGGAGAGGAGCCAGACATTGACACTTTGTCTTTTTCAACTGTTTTTAACTTGAACTCCAAAGAAATATCGGAGATCATTGTTAAGAACTGGTACTTTATCACTAATAACTCTTTCCTAGTGGAGAAACTTGGTATTAAACCAAGAATTACATACAGAAGAGGTAGTAATATTAAAGAACTATTGCAGACAAATCATTCTAGCCAAGCACTTCAGAGAGTCAAAGGATGCTTTAGTTGTGGCTCTTGTAATTGGTGTCATGTTTTGAGAACAGGTAATTCATTCAGTATAGGACATAAAAAATACTGGATTAATTGTAAAATAAATTGTGACACCAGATCCATTGTATATGTTGCTCTCTGTGTATGCTGTTCTGCCTTTTATGTCGGAAAAACTGACAGAAAATTCAGAGGGCGCATATACCAACACATTTACGCTATAAGGAACAACAAGAGCGATAATGCCCTTGCCAAACACGTAGAATCTAATCCTGGGCATAATTTTGTGTTTATGGGCATAGATAGTAAACACAAGTCTGTCAGAGGTGGACCTATTTCTGTCTTATTAGAGATTTTAGAATTGGAATGGCAACTCAAGTTAGATGCCTTTAATATACCAGGCTTAAACGAGAGTTGCAACATAGCCCCTGTTCTGAAATATAGGTCTTTTTTACGTTAACAATTCGTTTATAGCAGACTTCTAACTTGATGTTCTTTATGCCCACTGCAGTTATTACGTGTTTTAGGAATATGTTGTTTTTTACCACATATTGTCTATATATTTGTGGTATATTCATTAGTTGTTATTTTATTTTAATTTTTAATTTTTATGTGTTTGCATTTCATACATATGTATCTTTTCTTATACACTATTATTAATTCCAACCAAGTGCACTTGCTGCCATGCTCTTGAAAGTTACTGTATATTTGGTAACTGAGAGGTTTTACATCTTCAAAAAAAAATATTTTATTTTTAAGGAAGTGATGTAACATATATCACAGCTGATGTTGATGAGGCTGACTATGGTATAAAATGTAGTTGGCGCCTTTTTACTGTGTTTTTAGCCTCTGAAGAAGCTACATTGTTGCAGTAGCGAAAACGCTATTTATTTAACTTTTACAATAAAACTGCGTTAAGGCTTTGAAGACTTGTCTGACTGCTGAGCACTCTTCTGTTTTTCTCAAGTTTGTCTAAGTCCTTTATCCAAGTTTGAGAGGAGCCAGACAGATAAATGTGACAAGCCTCCTCCATGAGCAACAGTGGAGGTTCTCAGACTGTCTGTACTTTAGCAGCATCATTCATCTATCACCAGCCTAAGACCATGGAGACTAGTGACCCTAGCTTGGAGGGACTAAACACTCAGGTGAAGCTATACTGGAATAGTTTGTGAAAGACTTGGTAAGACTGTATTATTCTGAATTTTACTGGAAACAACTGAAATGAGACTGGAATGAAAGTCTTTATCTGTTAATTACTAAATTTGTGCTTAACAGCTGCCAGCCTCTGCTTTATGGGCCAAGTCTTTAGTACTTTTCAGAATGAATTCTGCAAACATCATTGTTCTGTTAATAATGTTTTATTAGATGTTCACAATATCCGAATACTGTCTTCATTAACAGTGCTGATAAATATAACAGTCTGTAGAAATGCTGGTAAGTAAATATATCCAGCGTTTCTGCATGTATATGCTAATTCTCTTGAATAATGTAAACTGAAACATTCTTTTGTTTGACCTGTCTTCTGTACTCAGGCTTGAGTGTCTGTATTGTATTTGACCTGTCTTCGGTACTCAGGCTTGAGTGTCTGTATTGTCGAGACCCGTCTGTATATGTCCAAAAGCTAACTCATATTCTAAAATGATGGATATTTAATCTTTTCTGTATGTCAGTCTGAACTAACTAACGGACTTCAGTATTTCTTAAAAATATATAAAACCCTGTAATGCTTTTCATGCCTCTTTAGCCTTGGTTACCTTGGTTTCCAAGCCTTGTCTTTCACGTGTCTCTATATCTAGCATTCCAGTGCATGTACACCTTTCCCTTGAGAAAGGAACATTCTGTATTTCTGTATTTCTGCACATTTCATGCTTCATCTTTCATTTCTAATTAATTGTCTTTCCCCTGAAACTAAATGCATATAGGAAAACATAAGTCTGACTCTATTTTCAGGCCTATTATTCTACCTTAGTGTACTATAGTGAATTTACTAAGAATCCCTCATTGTTACAGTTTGTGGCACTGAGGAGAAACTGAGGTCAAGGGAGTCATGCTGACAGGAGAAGAAGAGATAAAACTCTCATATAAAAAATGTAAAAGATATCCTTGTAGCCAACTTCAAATTTGCGGTTTGACTTTTTACCTCTGTGTCATTCACTAGTGCACAAAATATTCAAACCTTCCTGAATAAAATGACAAAACATCCCCAGGATAGAAACATATAACTGCTTGTTCACTAAGTAGAACAGTGCAGTTCCCTGTATGCACCTCCTTGTTCTGTACAGCCTGATGTTCTTCGTGTTTCACTGTTGCAGTCATTACATTTGGGTAATCTGCTGGCAGGTTGCTCTGTCGGCCTGAATATCAAAGTATTGGGTCCTGCATCGGTTGCTGTCTCCTCTTCCATGATGTCAGGTCGTCAGGGGTATAAAACATGCAGCCGACGCCATTTTATTCAGTCTTTCTTGCCGCGCAGTGCCCGAAGCAGGAGCAGTTCGCAAGTGCCGGTCGGCCGACTCCTGAAATTTTCGCATTCAAGTTTCAGAACCAAAGTCTACAATTAAATCTAAGTACCCCGTTGGGGAAACTTTTTCTTGCTCCTTACCGATGTCAGTAAACGTTAATAATTGCATTACCTGTGGGAAGCAAATACCTCATAAGGATTTTCATTTGTACTGTATTCCTTGCCTAGGCACAGATCATAACGTGCCTTGCTGTCAGTTTTGTGCTAGATTTAACCAACGCACTATTAAGCGTCGGTATATTTTTGCATCAAAATATTTTGGATCCAGATTTAATTACCCTGAAATGTCGTCGGATAGCAATCCGACTACCGGAGTTCATAAAAAAATGCAAAGAAAAAGACAGAGAGACAGACTGTTGAGGTCCAAGACCAATGACGAAGCTTCTCCTAAGCCGTTCGCTGGTACTCAGTGAGGCGCTTTTGCAGCCTGATACCCACTACTTTTGAGTCACAGGCCTCTACCGAGACCCATGCAGAGTCCGGTATGCCGTGATATTCCCAGAGTATTGTACCCGCGGATGTCTGTCCCTCGGATGGGTCTGGAGCCGCTGAGCAGGCACCAGCTTCTGAGGGTGTTTTCAGGCCTCAACATTTCTATATAAAACTGATGCCAGCTTCAAAAACAAAGACAAAAACAACTTCTAAGTCTAAAAAACATGACGCATGAGCCACGTGCTCAGGCCCCTATGCCTAAAAAACAGATTATCAAAATGGCTGAGGACTTAATTACCTTGATTAAGGGTCCCCCCCCCCACCCCCACCCCCCACCCCCAGCTAAGAGGCCTAGGCAAGACACTTATTATGAATCTTCAGATCAGGTTTCTATTTCTTCTGATTCCTCTTCTGATCAGGAATTTTCTATACCAACCTGTGAGGATTCAGATGCAGAAGAATCCAGCCCATCTGCATCTCCTCCTGAGGATTATTCTTTTGGAGAAACCTTGCATACTTTAAGGGAACATTTTCATTGGGAGAGTCAGGATTTCTCTGAATCAAAAAAGATGCTTAGGGATTTCCTTCTTCTTCCTCAGCATAGGCCTTTGGCTGTACCTCCTGTATTAGACATTGTTGATTATGTGTTTTCGGAATCAAGCATGGCTCCTGATTCCCTACCTCCGGCTCCTAGTAAGCCAGACAGATATTACAGGGTTCCTGACTCCCACAAATTTTTATTAAAAAATCCTGCTGCTGATCCTGAAATTATCTGACAGGGTCCCAAAGGTGTAAAGGCCTCTACAGCCAAAAATCCTACCCTCTCTGATAGAGATTCCAGGGCACTGGATAGATGGGGAAAGAAAGTTTATACGTCTGCAACCTTGGCAATTAGGGCCTTAAACTGCCAGTTTCATATGCTTAAATATCAACAGCATGTTATGGGCTTATTGAAACAGAAAATGATGTTGATTTCTGATTGTGTGCACAATAAAGAATTACAGAAATTATTACATGCAGCAAAACAGGTTGGAAAGCATACTTTGCAATGTGGTTTTGATTCCTTGGAGGCCTCTTGCAGGGCCACAGTTACTGTATCTGTGATTAGAAGGCATGCCTGGCTCAAGGAGCAAAATCTGCCTGATCATGTTAAGGCTAATTTGTTGGATGCACCTTTACAGCATGATACTTTGTTTGGTAATAAGGCAGAAGAGGTTTTAAAGAAAATGGAAGACAAAGTTAAATCTATGCAAACTGTAAAATATTTCTTATAAGTGCAGCCACCCAGATTCAGTAGGCACTGGCCTACTAAAAATTGGTCCTTTTCTGTGTCATACAGAGCCTCACAAGGCAAATCCAGGTGTTCACAAGGCTCTAGATACCAATCACAGGGTTTTTACAGGTCAAAGCAATGGGGTGCTTCTACCTCCAAATCTGGAGGAAACAAAGCACAACCCTACAGTAAGCAGTCTCAATGACTTCCCTCTACCATCACCAAGCTCTTATCTTTTGGCAGCCCCATTGGGGAGAAAATTAGCACTCCATGCTCAAAATGGGCAGTTAATTACCCAGGACAAGTGGGTATTAAACATAGTAGCCCAGGGGTACAGATTTAATTTCCATACTTTGCCAATTCCAAACAGTTGGCCAGATCTGCCACAAAATCAATGGGCAGAGGTTCAGAAACAAGTGACGTCCCTCATGGATATGGGGGCTATTCAACCAGTACCAGAACAGGAAAAAGGACTGTTCCTGGTACCCAGAAAAGACAATGCCTGGTGTCCAATACTGGACTTATCGATTATGAACATGTTCTTGGACATCCCAAAATTCAAAATGCTGACTTTACAACAGCTACTGCCCATGCTGGGCAAGAACGCTTGGTCAGTGACTCTAGACTTAAAAGAGGCATATCTGCATATCCCAATAAGGGAATCGTGCAGAAGATACCTCTGCTTCAATTCAGGTTTTATGCATTACCAATTCTCTACACTTCCCTTTGGCTTATCTACTGTGCCCAGGGTCTTTACAAAGTGCCTGGCACCAGTAATTGCATTTTGCAGACAAAGAAGCATACAAATCTATCCTTACTTGAACGACTTTCTTATTCAAGCAGAAAACAAGGACATTCTTCTTCAACATCTGGCATTTGTAAAAAGGCTTCTAACATGCCTAGGGTACTCAATAAATGAAAAGAAATCGCAACTGGTACCCTCTCAAAAAATTACATTCCTGGGTGCAAGCTTGAATACAACTGCCCAGATGGCTTACCTTACGCCAGACAAACAAAGGCAACAGACTATATACTTCAAACAGATGGCAACAAAAACCCAGTTATCTGCAAGACAAATTCTGCAGGCTTTAGGGTTCATGGCATCCTGCATTCTACTAATTCTATATGCAAGACTGCATATGAGGAAACTTCAATGGTACCTAAAAAGGTTATGGAGTCAACATTGTCATAGTCTGGAAACAATGATTCCTCTCATTCCCTGCCTACAACAAGAGTTTCTTTGGTGGACAGAGACATGTCACCAAAACAAGGGACTGTCATTCACTGTACCCCCTGCCACCCAAACCCTAACTACAGACGCATCAGACTATGCTTGGGGGGCCCACCTGGTGGGGAGATGCATTCAGGGCATATGGAGCCCAAAACAAATGCATCTGCATATCAACCAGAAAGAGATGCTAGCTGTTCAGAATGCCCTGACAGCCTTCAAGGACTTACTTCATCTAGGACAACTACTGATAAAGATGGACAACACCACAGTTATGTGGTACATAAACAAGCAGGGGGTACACATTCCTACCCCCTTTGCAGACTAGCCATGGCATTGTGGGACACAGCCTTGACTTACCAAGTACGTCTTCAAGCTCAATTCCTGCCAGGAAAACAAAATACTCTGACAGACGACCTAAGCAGAAATCTTATGGACCCTCACGAGTGGAACCTGGATCCACAAGTCTTCAGCATGGTAACACAGAAATGGTGGAGCCCAGACATAGATCTGTTTGCCTCTCCCCAAAATTATCAACTGGACAACTTCTGCACAAGGACTTATCACAGACAAGCATGGAAAGTGGATGCTCTATCCTTCAGTTGGAAAAACCTATCAGTCTACTCCTTTCCTCCTCTGCCTCCTCCCCAAGGTCTTGCTAAAGGTCTTGCTAAATGATCCTAATTGCCCTGGACTGGCCTCACCAGCACTGGTACCCAAGTCTAAGGAATATGTCTCAACTCCCTCCTTGGTACTTGCCTCAAATACCTCATCTACTGTCTCAGCAGGGCAATCATATTCTGCACACTCAGCTCCAAACTTTGAACCTGGCAGCATGGCTGATCATGTAATTATTCAAACAACACTTCTCAGTAAATCTGTGATGGATGTCATTTTGGAAGCCAGAAGGCCTAGTACTAGAAAATATTATGCTGATAAATGGAAGAGATTATGTGCTTGGAACCAAGCACAAGGAATGGACATAGCAAAACCAAATATTCCTCAGATTTTACAATACTTGACTGAGATGCTTGACAAGGGCCTATCTTTTTCTTCAATAAAAATCCATGCCTCTACCATCTCGGCTCATTACAACACGGAGCCTCCCATCTTTTCTCATCCGCTGATAAACAGTATCTTAGAGGGGCCAAAAATGTAAGGCCTCCCAGAAGATCACCAACTTCTGCATGGGACCTCAATTTTGTGCTGGAAAAACTCACCCTGCCTCCTTTTGAACCAGCAGCTACTGTGGATATAAAGTTTTTATCTTGGAAAACAGCTTTCCTTTTGGCAATCACTTCAGCAAGGAGGATTTCGGAACTACAGGCCCTCATGGCTGTGGAACCTTTTATTACATTTTACCCGGACAGGGTGTCCCTCAGGACCAATCCTTCATTTATGCCTAAGGTGGTATCCAGTGTGGCTCTTAACCAAACTATTCACCTGCTGACATTTTACCCAAATCCGCAGAACAAGGGGGAGCGGATTCTGCATTCATTAGACTTACACAGACAACTAAGATTCTACTTAAACAGGACCAAATCTCTAAGAAAGTCTGAGCAACTACTGGTGGCATTTGCTGCAGGATCAAAGTTATATCAAAGCAGACTATTTCTAAGTGGATAAGCCACTGCATTCGTTTCTGCTATTTGCATCATGGTAAACCAGTGCCCAAGGGAATTAGGTCACATTCCACCAGGGCTGCCTCTACCTCAGTAGCCTTTCTCAGAGGAGTTCCAACCAAAGACATTCTACAAGCTGCTACTTGGAGCTCTGTTCATACCTTTACAAAACATTATCATTTGCCTCTCTTTAAGTCCAGGGCAGGCTTTGCCACTGCAGTTCTGCAGGGCCTTATAGCTGCCCCTAATGCTATTTAGTTCCATCCTCCCATCCATAGCTTTGGGATTCTACCCAAATGTAATGACTGCAACAGTGAAACACGAAGAACATAGTACAGTTGTGTACACTTACCATAAATGTAGATGTTTGAGTGTATTCACTGTTGCAGTCCGGGCTACCCACTTGCTATTCCCTTTTTTTCTTCTAGAACTTTTCTTTCCTTCACTATATTCTAAAGCCTTTGTGGTGTATTCTTTTTTAGATGAAGGTAATGTTTATGGTGCTAAAAGTGCATTTATATATATATATATATATATATATATATATATATATATATATATATATATATATTGTTGTTTGTTTATATATACATATTTTTGCTCCCCATTTGGGGGGCACCTGACATCTGGGGCAAGAAAAACTGAATAAAATGGCATCTGCTGCATGTTTTATACCCCTGACGACCTGACGTCATGGAAGAGGAGACAGCAACTGACGCAGGACCCAAGACTTTGATATTCAGGTCGACTGAGGCCAACCTGCCAGCAGATTACCCAAATGTAATGACTGCAACAGTGAATACACTCGAACATCTACATTTATGGTAAGTGTACACAACTGTACTTTATATAAACTCCTGAAGTTTGGTCATGAAGTCATTAAATAATGGCAGATATTTGAGTTTTGAGCTTCATATTCTTCAGAAAAATACATGCCAAGACAAAATGCTGTTATTCTGTCAACTTTCTAAGTTTATAACAGCATATTTAAAATCTGTTTTACTATATTTTGGCCTTTGTTTCCCCATCATGTCAAGTTTTCTCCAGATTTCTTGCACTAAGAGGTTGAGAGGTATGATCAGCTCACATTATTTATTTATTTATTTATTTATTTGTGCTAAAGGCATTGTACTGTCACAAAAAACATTCCTGGTATGTGACTGGTCACATGTTTGGGAGCTCTTATTGTCTGCTGTCCTCAGGAACAGTTACTTGATTAGTTTGTACACCACAATGGTGATTGGCTGTAATTGTGGTATATGAACCAATCAAAAACTGTGTAGCACAGCCAGCACTGTTTAATGCAGAACAGCAGAGTGGCTTTTTGATTGGTTTGCATACCACAATGCCAGCTGACAGTAATTGCAGTATATAAACCAATCAAAAGCCGTGTAGCAGAGCCAAAGCTGTTCAATGTGGCATTTATGGTCAAATGCGGAGTATTCTGCATAATCAGGAAAACTTGGGTGCTTAGCTTCTCCAATTTCCTCCTAGTCTCCACAGGTGTCTTCCAGGGGATCATTCTTGGTCCTGTTCTTTTCAACATCTTCATTAATAATCTCCCAGATGCCGCCAAATTGGGCACAATATTTCAGTACACTGATGGCCCCACCCTGATATGTAGCATCCAAAACCTTACCAACTGCAGCAAATCACTCAAGAATCCTTCAACTTTTTTTATCCACCCCAAAAAGCATACCTGTTCTCTTTATCCCATGACACGTCTCAGCCCAAAGGCCCTCCTTTAATATTCTGTCAGCAAATATCAGTAAAATTGAAATCATCCCCATGTACCAAGCTGCTTGGCATCTGCACTAATAACAGTTTAAAATTTGATTATCACATTAAACATACAGTATAGAAAACTCACGAGAAATTGGATTCCCTATATAGAGTCAAAATTTCCCCACTTACCAAACCAGAAAACATTTAGCCTGTACTCCATTACTCCCAACACTTCTCTACTCAGCCCCTATTTTTACCAACTTACAAGTCTGTCAGCTCTCAAAGCTTGTACAGTGCTATCTCAAAGTAGCAAAGTTTGCAGTAAATCACCTGCAAAAATCCTACCACTGTCTAGCACTCATTGAACTAAACTGGCTTAAACTACCCCACTTACTATCTTACTCCCAACTTGCGACTACTTTTAATCTCATTTATAAAACTACAAACTGTCCATCTCTGTCAACTCTAATTCCAGCCATAAAAAAAAATCCAACAGACCCCTTTACTCTTCCCAAATGCTGCTCCACCATGTGACTAAATTCAACAGCACAGCTGGTGACAATCTGTTCTCAATCTATGTCACCAAAGCATGGAACTCCATAACAGTCTCTTTAACAACAGAACATCTCCAACATTTTAAACAGAAGCTAA
Organism: Protopterus annectens; assembly: GCF_019279795.1. Taxonomy (NCBI): domain Eukaryota; kingdom Metazoa; phylum Chordata; order Ceratodontiformes; family Protopteridae; genus Protopterus; species Protopterus annectens. The sequence goes on along the minus strand of NC_056726.1, from coordinate 1,000,105,085 downwards.
AGTCACACCTGCAGAATCTCTGTCTCTGCACTAACCCTGGATAAGTACCTCTAGATTTAACCATAATGCCTCACTTCTTCCTACCATTCAACTACTCCCCTCTCATCTCTTTCTCACGACCCTTCTTCCCTATACTCTTACCCATTCACCATAACTGACTACTATTTCCCACCTTCCTTCTCACTTCAACTTTCTTACATTCACCTATAGAATCTTATCTTCCCCTTCATCCCATCCTGTTTCACACTTTCAATCACTTCTAGTCCTTCTTCGATCCATCTTTAGTCTACTAAAACTGCAGTTGACTAGCCAAAAGGAAAAACAAAACAAAAACAAACCCCCAAAGCACAAAACGATACTGTCTCTGTAACTTCATGTCTATTTTATGTCTTTAGTATGGAACTGCTTACTGAAGTGTACAGATCTACTGGTGCACTGAAGTTTATTTCTGTATATTTAACTTTGCTTGTCGTCTTTCTTTGCTCAAAACAATAATCTGTATCTGTGCCTTATTGTACTATGTGCGGTGACTCAATTACTATGCAGACTTTTCAAAATACGATTGAATGACTTTTCTATAGCATGCATAAACTTTTATAAAATGTCTTTATTCACTAGACTATGTATACACTTGTAAAATGCTGTTTTTTATAGTGTGTATAGTGTGTGTAAATCTTTATCTCATAGTATAATTTGGAGTGCTTGTCCCCCAAGGATCCCCTGAAAAGATGACTCTGTGTCTAGTCACTTTCCCAGTTGGAAAAAATACAATTTTTCCCATATTGTTTGCAAAGCTAGTATGTCACCAATTATGATGTTCACCTATGTAGCATGATGTTCAACAAAGCCATTCCACAAAGTTCTCTGTGTGATCAGAGTGAAGTATGGGGAAAGGAAGCACTTCCCAGTATTCCTAAACTTGTATGACTTACATTTTTGACACCTCAAACAAAAGAAGCATCTTTCTTTCTGAAAGAATTCTGATTATTGGTGTATCCCCATCTGCCGTAATGACACCTTGCATGCCAAAAAAGTGATGCATGTAGATGACTGAAATGGCCTGCTGGTACATGATGGCCTCACTTTTCTGAGTTTCCAGGATGGTATCACCAAGCATGGTATGTTCAATAAGGATGTATTCTTTTTTTTCTGAAATTTCTTTCTTGCTCTTTTACCCATCAAAAATAGACGTGTACTATACCATCAGCTTTATGAAACTGTGTGTATCCTTAAATAATTTTAATCTTCTTTATTGATGTTGACATCACATTACAAATAAAGAACATTACAATCTTTAAAACTGGTATCTAAAGCAATAGCTTTCTTATAGATCAGCAATTATACAACTTCTGTTATCAAAAATTGCAGTCTTTCATCTTCATACCACATATTTTCCTTTATTTAATGGTATTACAGCACATAGCATAATGTCTAATTAAAGGAAAACTCCACCTTAGAACACAAAAAAAACGTGTTTTTTTTTCTTGCATTGTATCTTTGTTTTCTGAGCTATTTTAATGCCTCAACATCAGTTCAGTGATTTATTTTTATTTTATTTTATTTTACATTTGTTTACCAGGGAAGTCCAACTGGACTGTTGGCCCATTTTCAGCAGAGGTCTGGAGAGAAAAGCTCCACTAAATAGATACAATTACAAAAATAATTACATTGGCAAAAATAGACAGCACATTAAGTACATTACAGACAAGAATAACAGTGGTCAGTAAGACAGTACAAGATTTATGCCTTAAAAACTATAGCAAAATCAAAACAGTTAGGTATTATAAGTAGTACAAGTCAAAGAGAAAGAGTGACTGTACATCAGTTAGGCAGCATGCCATTAGTGGGCATTTGCAGAATCATAAAGTGAGAGTAGTCAATGAAGGATCAGAGCATCGCATTTATACAATATTGTAAGCTAATCATATACTGTATGTGTTCATATAGGCATATCATGAAGCAAAAAGAGCATTAAGGAGAGATAAACAGAAAAGGCGGAAACTAGGTAAAGGTTGATTGATGTAGAATACAGAGATAAAAGGGATTGCATGGTAATTTGATTAGACTATTAAAAATAACCAACATTTAAAGTCTAGCATTCCAGTACTATGCTGTGATTCCTTTACAATTTTAATGTGTTTCCCCCAAAATGGTGGATGATGGTGCCTGCCTTGGTAATGTGATCTTGTTTTCTTGATTTCATTCCTTCTTCCCAGAATACATTTCAAGTCCTGTTTATGAGTCAGGCTAGACATAAGGAACTGTTTTCCACTGTTTTTAATTGCAGACAGGAGAACTTAACATTCTCTTTTCATAGCAAAACAAACCAATTACATCAGTCAGGGGTTTTAAATCAGTTGTCACCTCTTCTGACCAATTTATATAGGCAGCGTCATAATACCGAAATGCTAAACTTTAAATGTTGGTTATTTATAATAGTTAATGTTTTAAGACAACTTAAATGTAGTGTGACGACCCACCAGGAGCCTCAATCCTCATCACTGGCACCTGTGGGGGGACATTCACTGGGATGATAACAGGTACACACATAATATTTCCAGATGCAGCTCTCTGCATCAAGTGCAGTTTCCCTTTAGAGCACAGAGAGACCACAGTCAGTCCGGGACTGGTTTCTCACTCTTTCTACAGATTCCCAATAAGACTCCCCACTGGCACAGCTATAGAGTTGAGATTTCATCTGAGCGACCAAGCCAAGACCTCCAGCACCCTCTCTGTCAAACCAGTGCTTCATGTCCCTACCCAAGTAGCTAATACACACACACACACTGAGGTTCAATTTACACACACACACACACACACACACACACACACACACACACATCTGGGAAAGGCTGGCATAGGTTCATTAGCTATGCCCCCTTCTGCCCAGACTATAAGGTAGTTTCCACTGCCACCAGTCACTCCTCGACAGCTACTTTAAGGCCCTTAATGAAGTGTGACTAATTTGACTGTGTAATATTAATATTAATACAAATGGTAGTTTGACCAAGAGCAAGGCAATTAGGAATGGCCCACACAGTGTCACCAAATAAATATGCAAGTACTCTCAAAACTTAAACATCTCTACAAAGATCAGCCACAGTGAAAGGTTTAAGCATATTTATTAATAAATAATAAAAGAACAAGAACATACTAAGTATATATTCACAGTGACATCAGAGTTCAAAGCACAAAATATTTAAAATAACATTGTAGGACAGGCTCAGATAAATAAAGAAAAACAAAGTAATATCTAAAATAAGCTTCACTATATTCCTGAGTGTATCTAAGAGAATGATTATACCCTAAAAACCTACCAACAGCAAGGCAGATGATATGGTGAATGGTTTATCTTCTTGTTAATTTCAGGTCAAAGACAAATGTTCTGTCTCACTAAGAGACTTCTGAAAATAATATCTACAATATTACTGCTGGAATAGCTTGCAGAATGACATAATTTCTTGCCATCTGACTTCTAGTTCCCAGTTACAACCCCCATTGCTGAAGCTGACAGGATTTAGCACCTACCTGTAAAAATACACACACAAGGGCTTTTGCTGAGATCTTTGGCAGGTGCTGGAAGTCATAAAGCAATTGCATTCCTTCATGCTTTCAGAGTAGTAATTAGTTCACCCCAAAGACATACAGAAAGCCTTGTAGTACAGACTCTGTGTCTCTGGCTGCATTGAAACTTGTGAGATAGCCTCTTTATGTTCTAGCCTGTAAAGTAATTTCATTTCAGATATTTTTCTAAAGTTTGCTGGACTGAAGTTAACCCCCCAGTTTGCTCTGTTAAAACAGATACATTTAAACAGTTACAATAGTGCATGCACATTTTTGTTCTCTACAGTGGGCACACAGTGCTTACATTTCAAACACAGCACTTTACAAATACCTTTTCAACACACACATCTGTACAAAGCAGTCTGATATACATGACATACAGGTCTAATACTTTTATAAGAAAAGCATCTTATATGACATACAGTTTTAATACATTTGTAACACCTGCATCTTGTATAAATTAGTTTGATATTCACAAATGACATATAATTATTTACAAAATTCCAGCTAACTGTGCTGGCCATACCTCCTTTCATCATATGTAGTATCAAAGATTTCTGTGACATTTAAAAAATGTCAGAAAATATTTTTTCTTGTAAAGTATCAACACGCTTACCATTTTCAAGACCCCCTCCTACACACAGGACAGAATTTCAGAAAGAGAAACAGGTGGCAACCATATCAACTAGGTGCACTGATACCAAGGTCTTTTATGCTTTTGTGTGACATCTTTCTGAAGGGGGATCAATGTCTGGTACACACAGATCCATGGTAAGACTCCCATTGACTTTGAGTAAGATCTTACAGTGATAAAGTGCATGAGCATATCCTAGTCCACAACGGAAATGTGATCATTGATAGCAACCCTAATATACAGCTGAATTTACGTTAACATATGTTTGCTATGTGCCCTTGCATTAAAATCTTTAAGAACAGGAAATCAGAAGTACTTGACTGTGCTTGAATGCACTTCTGACTATGTCTGTCTGTGTATGTTTGTGTATGTATACATATATATATATATATATATATATATATATATATATATATATATATATATATATATATAAATGCCTGTGTGTATATAAATCTCTCTCTCTTTACATATATCTATATATATATATATAAGTACATGTGTGTACCACACATCCGACATGTATGTACAAAAGCATGAGTGTGTGTGTGTGTGTGTCCAGAAATCTCTGTGTCTGCAGGTTTGGGGCAGTGTAGGATTCACAGTCTAGAGCAGGGTAATTGAAGCCCCCCATAAGTAAGGTGTTAGGTTGGATGGTGAGTCCAATAGGTTTAAGTGTGTCCTATGAGTTTCTTGGGGCATAGAGGCTGACCTATAGCTGGCTAGGATATGGTACGGGATTTTATCTTTGTTGACCTGCACATGGAGAAACTCCAGCATGTTATCCTGTCTGACCACCCTAGAGGTATGCTTGTTACTGATGTATATTGACACCTCCTTCTTTAGCCCTTGTCTGTGCAGATACTGGTTTAAAAGTGTGGAAGTAACTGAAACCTTGCACTGCCGAGGTACTGACTGCAGCTTTAAACCATGTTTCAGTAAATGCACATATTTTTGAGTGTGAGTAAGGCTTGGAGGGAACTCATCTCCTCCGAACAACTGCTCTTATTGTGACGATTACTTTTTTACCTTGTGCTTTCACCCAGCATCCTCTAGATGCATAGTCAGCCTACAGGCAATGATACCTAGAATATTACCCTTAAACAATATAATGGTGCAAATCCTTCCTTATCTTCCCTGCCACCCTCTTTTCTAACAACTCATATTTATTTAGTTGTTTATTTCTATCTGGATAGAGCACTGATTACAGTAGGCTAATATCAGTCTCAAACCTAGGAAGTATGTAAAAAGTGAAAAAAAAACAGGGAAATGGAAATACAGACAAAATTAGATCTGAAACATATATAAATATATGTAATCATTAAATTAAAGAGCTTCATTCCAACTTTAAATAAAAGCACTATACACAATGTAGATGTATAAGCCAAGAAATCTTCCAAGATCCTAACTTTGATATATTTTGAGACATAGGTACGACTTGGGTCTACAAGTCAAACTCAGATCTGACCCCAGATTACTGCATGCCATTATGTTATTCAGGACTGTGTAGTTTTGGCACTGAATTATTATTATTTTTTTGAGGTTTACCTTTGTTTTAAATTAGCTTTGTTGAACCAGGTCAGGCCTAATACTCAGGTCCAGCTTGAGCTCTGTCTCTGATTTGTCCACCTTTAATACACAGGCACACAAGTGTGACCACATTCACTCATGTTTCTACACATACCTACAAACAGATTCATTTATTTTTTCATCAGGCTTTTGATATTATATTGCCCAATTCCATCCACAAGGGAAAGTAGAATTATAAATGAGTAAGTAACCACAAAGAACACTTCACCGCCCAATGAAGAGCAAAAAAACATTTATTCCATCACAAATACGACTAAGCGCTTTCACCAGTAATCTGGCTTCTTCAGAGTCGTTATTTAAAATTCCCCATCAGTTTTTAAACCATAGATTTCACAACCATTGGATAAAACACCAGCCACCCTTCAATTAATTATGTATATCTCTTAAAAACACAGTCTGTGTCCTGTTAAACATAGAATTTCTACAATATCATAAAAATAATGTAAAAAGAAATGTAAATAAATATATAAATACAATCAAACTTAAAAATTCATGCTATTACTGTTGTATTAACATAATGTCAAAATGCTCAACTACTTATCATGCAAATGTAGTGAGTTTTGAACACTAAACCTGTCGAAATTTAAAATTTTAAATTTGCTGGGATCTCAATTTCAGCAGTGGTTTAAGTGAGATATTATCGTTCAATCCAGGATGCCTACATGCATCTAATCTGATTTGCCATTCAGTCTCCAATGCCCCCACCTTATTAGATATATCACCCCCCTGTTCATAATCTACAACACGTCCTATAATAAAAAACACAAACTTTTTAAAATTTGTGCACTTAGTACTGTGCAGATACAATGCATTGTGTGTGTCACCCTTATTAAAAGATCTCGCATGTTCTGCAACCCTGTCACGCAGCCTCCTTATAGTCTTCCCAACATAATAGGCCTCACAGGAGGTACATGTAACGACATACACCAAATTTTTAGTGCTACAGTTACATTGATCAGGGCAGGGAATTGTAAATTTGTATCCTCCCACACATACATAGCTACCTTCATTGATAAACCTGCACCATCTACAAAAAACACATTTCTTCATAGCAGATTTCAAATATTTCTTCCCCTTCTTTTCAAAGAGGCCTTTCAAGTTCTCACCCCTACTGTAAACTATAACTGGATCCTTACCTACAATTTTCTTCACTTCTTCACTAAAGGAGTATTTCCAAATATCCCTAACCATATTCATCAACTCAGGTGTCTTGTTGCTGTATCTCATTACAAGTCTCGCCTCATCAGTTTTGTCCACATTACTTGGATTGTTTCCTTCCATTGATGTCACCCCTACATGCAAAATTGGGGCATATTTATCACCCCTTTTCCTATATACATCTCTTATACTTAACAGCAATTTCAAAGGGTACCCACGGTCCATGAACATACCAATAAGTTTGAATATCTCCATCTTAAAGGTAGCCTCATCACTGACCAACCTCGATGTCCTTACCATCTGCCCCTTGATCACTCCCTTACGCTGATACAAGGGATGACAGCTGCTAAAGTGCAACAGGGAGTTAGAGTAATTTTCCTTTCTATAGATGTTACTTTCAAAGCCCCTCATTTTTTTACTGATAGTTAAATCCAAGAAATTAATCTTGTCAACACTCCAAGAGAATGTAAATTTCAAAAACTCAGTTGTTTTGCCCAAGTATTCAACAAATTTAACTGCAGATTGTTCATCTCCCTTCCATAAAATCAAAATAACATCCAAAAATCTATTATACATTAAAATGTTATCAGAACAATTTTTGGATGAAAAAATATGTTCCCTTTCCCAGGTGAGAAGAACAGCATTGGCAAAAACCGGGGCACATTTTGCTCCCATTGCTACCCCAGACACCTGTTGATATAACTCACCTTCAAAACCAATAAAAATATTCTTCAGCACCAACTCCATTAGTTCAAGCAAAAAATTGGCCTTTGATCCATCAATCAAACCACTTTGAATTAATGTGTCATAATACATATCTAATCCTACCTGATGTGGAATTATAGAGAATAAATTCACAACATCTATGGTTAAAAATCCAAACTCACACCTTCCAGTCTCCAATTGCTTAAGCCTGTCAAGGCACTGCCAGGAATCTCTAATAATATGCTCTGCTCCGTTAATAACAGGTTTCATATTGGTGTCAATGTATGCTGCCAGAGGTTCAGTCTTAGAACCCCTGACAGACACAATCGGCCTAAATTGTAGCTTGTCGGTTCCTTTATGAACTTTGGGGATACCGAACAAAATAGGCATCCTTGGAAAATTCACTTTTAAAAAATCAAATTCCACCTCATTGATTGTACCCTGAAATAAGGCATCTTGCAAAAATAGATCAATTTTGGTGTATGCCCTGTTAATCTCACTTCTCGAAACATGAACATAAGTATCATCATTGTTCAAAATAGCACTGATCTCGGATGTGTAGTCAATTTTAGACATAATCACCGTACCTCCCCCTTTGTCCGGTTTCATAAATCTATATTCACCAGTTTTCCTAAGGGAATCCATGAGCTCCCTCTCCTGCTGTGAAAGATTATCTTCAGCCAGACAAAAACTGTTCAAACCCCTCCTAAACTGCTGTTCTACTATTTTCTCAAACACCAGAATATCTGGATTAACAGGGGGGATGAACATACTTTTCCTTTTTAGCTCATGTGTAACTGCACCTGATCTCACATCTCTTCTATTATTAACTTTCTCATTGAGTGCAAAAAACATTTTTAAATGCAATTGTCGAGTAAAGAGCTTAAAGTCAATAAACACTTGAGCTATATCAAGTTTAAACATGGGTACAAAGTTCACACCTTTACAAAATAGTTCAAGTAGATGTCACCAATAAGTAACTTTAAATAAAAGCACTATACACAATGTAGATGTATAAGCCAAGAAATCTTCCAAGATCCTAACTTTGATATATTTTGAGACATAGGTACGACTTGGGTCTACAAGTCAAACTTAGATCTGACCCCAGATCATTGCATGTCATTATGTTATTCAGGACTGTGTAGTTTTGGCACTGAATTATTATTATTTTTTTTTTAGGTTTACCTTTGTTTTAAATTAGCTTTGTTGAACCAGGTCAGGCCTAATACTCAGGTCCAGCTTGAGCTCTGTCTCTGATTTGTCCACCTTTAATACACAGGCACACAAGTGTGACCACATTCACTCATGTTTCTACACATACCTACAAACAGATTCATTTATTTGTTCATCAGGCTTTTGATATTACATTGTTGTGGAGATTCTGAAAAACTATATTATTGGTCTGCTGTAATTACTGTTGCTTGCCTTCTTATAAAATGGCTTGGGCAAGATACCTGCAAACAAATGTTTGATCAAATGACATGCAAATAAGATAGCACTATCATGACTGGGCATGTAAAGGAATACTTTTTGTTTTCCTGTCTACTATGTGATGCCAATTTAATGATTAGAAATCTGTCTGACTGTAAATCCTATAAAAATAAAAAAAAAACAAAAAAACATGAAATTGCACAAAGGTAAAATTTTCTTCTTCTCCTTTTGGCCGCTCCCATCAGGGAATGCCACAGCAGACCAGCAGTGGTTAGCATTGTTGCCTCACATTAAGAGGTTCTCCAGTTTGATTCTCATCTGGGGCGCCTTTTGTGCAGAGTCTGAATGTCCTCCCTGTGTTCACGTGGGTTTCCTCCAGGTGCTCCGGTTTCCCCCATATTCCCAAGACATGCTGCAGGTGGATTGGACACTGAGAGTGTGCGTGTATGTGCCTTCTGAGGATTGTTGGGTGCCGGCTAGCAACTCAGTACTGTAAAACTCTACTGCCACTCATTCTGTGCACTAAGGTAAACAAGCTTCTTTATTTGAATCTATAAACTGTCATCACTAAATGTTCCCTCAACATTTGCAGTATGCAGTTTATTACTCTGAATGCTTTGTATCATTCAATCTGTAACTGCCTATCCTTCCTACCCAGACCTCCTCAGAGTATTTTTCAAATTGTTGCATCTCTGTTAGGAAACAAAGCACACTCGTGTGAAATTAAATGAACCATGAATCATTTGTCTTGTACTGGAAGAGTGCATATAAAGGAGAACATATTTACAAAACTTAATTGCAAAAGAGGGCAGAGCCTAGGAAAAGTCTTAGGAACCAATGTAAAAAGAGCAATGAATGTATATGCCTTAGCAACAGAGTGAGTCATGAAACCGCAGTCAATGGAATGATGAAAGAAATACAGTATTTTACTTTTCACTGAGTTTTACTTAGCTGTGGTTATCAATTAATGCATTTTTATAGCAAACCATTAATTTACTGCAATACTGAGTTAATTTACAGTACATAATTACGCTCTCTGAAAATGTACATAGTCTGAACAGCTACATTTACTTCTCAGGAAAGCATTTTTTTTAATCTTGGCTGGGGGAAGAAAATTATCTGTTCTGAAAAGTGAAACAGTTTCTTTTAAACTGGTATAAAGGAAACCCAAAGTGCTTCACCCACCCCTGCTCTTACCAGTCTGCATTCATTCCAGTAGCAATTGATCCAGTCAAGAGATGTCACAGAAATCTACAGACGTTCACCAGGAATGAACTTTTCTTTTGAAAATAGGTGCAGTATGTAAATTATTATACTGAGTTCTGAATTTATTTCTATAGCATTTATTTGCATAATGCAATAGTAGGTAAGGCAAATTAAACTTAATACAATTTCAAACATTCATAGTAATTTTGTATTGCTACTAACAGCTGAGGTACTCTCAGATTTTGAAGATGACCAGGAAGTGAATATCCTGCATAACTACTCATAGCTTAGCTGTACCACCAGTCTGAGATATGCACAGCATTTTAAATGCATGATGTATGTATGCCTATGTTTTCCCCCTTCCTGCAACCACTAAGCCCCACCACACACCCCTTGTTGACCTAATTCTTTCACTTCTTCTTCTATATTCCTAAAGATACAAGGGTGGTGGGAACAGACTCAAGATAATCCTGCAGAATGTAGTTTTTTTATTCTTAGTCCATGATCTCTCCCTTGGCGGTTTGATATGCATACTGCTAAAGCAGGGCCTGCAATGCTGGCTGTGTGACATACACATGCTTCAGCCTTCATGCCAAAATCTGGCCATGGTGCTATGCATTGCTTGACTGGCCAGATTACATGTGCCAGTTCATGTGGTGTATTGCTTTAACACATGGAATTCATCAGGTTGTCAATTATGCTGAATACAGAAGATGGGACACCTCCTTCCCAAAGGATAGGCAGACCACCACTGGCTGCACACTCCCATGCCACCTCCCATCCAACGGAGGAGTTATCTGGGTCACAATCAGGGTTTTATCCTTCTGCACCAGCTTATTCCATACACACTACTTAATTACATGTACAATTCCAAGACCCTGGGAACCTGTAACAATATCTTGTTTCTCTAGGAGAATTATGCCACCTCTGCTCGACAGTGGCACAGGAAAATAACTTTCTTGGGTGGTGTATGCCAGGGAACCTTGTTGGCTAGGCTTACATAGGCCCTTGGGCCGATAGCCTAGTACCTACCTATGAACCTATGAACCTTTAAAGACACTTGACCCATATGACATGTTTACACTGCACGTGATTAAAATTTTACTTTTTCTACCTTAGTTTTTATACAATTGTACCTTAATATATCTGTAGTTAATAAACATAGTATAATTTACTAATTTTGTTACTTCTGTGAAGTTTCAGCTCTAAATTATATGACATCTTAAACGCAGTAAATAGGAAGTAAAATGTGGTAATTTAATGGGAGGTTAAAGGCTTTGAGAGGTGCTTTTAGCACATGTGCTTACAGCTCACACGCAGATAAGTGCATGTGCACCACCAGGGTAGGTCAGATGTGCAACAAAATGCTATTAAGTAAAAGATTTAGTAACCATTTGAAAGGTTGGGACCCACCAGAGTGTGTCCCAAAATATGGAGACTAAAGGGCCGAAAAAAGTGCATTTATATATGCTAAGACTGATATGGACATTTCTCAGAAAATTACCTCTTCTCCAAGGTATGGCAAGCTCAGACTTGGCATATATAAGTTTGGGGGTGGTGGTGGAGGGGCAACTTGCCCCCTGAAAAAAAGATTTCAGTGGAGAAGAGCGATGTTCAAGATTTGCACTTATCCTGGGTTTTCTGTCTTTTTTTTTTTCAGCATGTCCTTATTCGGCATTTCTAGTGCAGATATTTCAGTAGAGAGCCAAAAGGTTTATTATGAAGCAGCTGTGATCTTCAGGCATTTTGCAGTATTTTACTAGGTAATGTATGCTGCAGCAAACAAGCAAAATGGAGACAAGGCCTGCTTATGTGTATAAGAACTAGCTACAGTTTAGTACTATACCTCTCAACCTCTCAGTGCAAGAAAGCTGGAGAAAGCAAAAAATAATGGAGGGGACAAAGGCCCAAAAATAGGGATGGATTTTAAATATTCCTCTGATAAAATTATACAGTTGCTAGAAAAACAAACAGGTTTTGCATTAATATGTATTTTCTGAAGGATATGAAGTCTAAACCTCAAATGGCTGTAGGAGGTTGGCAGAATGGTTAAAGTGTTTACCTTACAGACACAATATGCATGGTTAAATTCTCACATGGGGTAATTAGCTAGGCTCAGAATAGCCCACAAGGGCAGTTAGCCTAGTAATAACTTATGAACCTATTATTTAGTGACTTCAGTTCTCAATGATTTGCAGGAAAATCACACACTTTATGAGGAACAGGCCAACTACATTATGTAAAAATCTAGACATTCTGCGAAAATATGGACACTTGAGAGGTATGGTTAGCAGTACTGTTAAAAGCAGCAGAAATTAGCTTAAAAAGGTGCACAGGGCATTTGTGCAGCAGCAGAAAAGGGAAAAACTCATACTGCTCAAGAAAACAGACTAAGTCAATAAAAGGGGCTAAAGCAATACTGTAACAAAAACAGACTTTCAGGATAATTATAAAGCATGTTATTTTAAGATACAAACAACTAACGACTCATACAGAACAAGTTTTGCATATCAGTCTGTACAAATGTTTACAAGGCAGTAACAAAAATACAGTTAAAAATCTGTTTTCTTTATCATTTTCCTGTGTACCTACCAGTCATCAGCCCACCTCGATCAGGTCTTCTGTCCATTCATTCCTGGACACACGGGGCCCTATTTAGAATGAGCAAGGCACAATTAGAGGGGGCCATCATCCAGGCAGCCATGGAGAAGTTTATGCCCCTGTATTAATGCCTTCTTTCACTCTGGCAGCAAGACCAATATCTACCTCCCAGTGGCTTGACAGTCAGGGTTCACCCCACACAACACAGGGGTCATCAGTGTTTCAGGCTGGTCTCTTACTGTCCCCTGACCAGGAAAGTACGCAACACCCCCTCCCCCCAGCTGTTTGGTTTATTTTGGACAAAGGTTATTTGGGCATTTTTCAATTAATCCTAGCCCCAACATTAGGTAGTGACGTGGGCACTCACATTACAGTGAAGACATACTAATGCCTGTGTGTTCTGTAAGTGGTCTGCTCAATACCGAATATAAGAGAACAACTTGTTTACATCTAGATGATATTCCCTTAGCAATCTGTTATACCTACTAGAAGTACTTCCTGACAATCATTGCTACATAGTGATTAAAAGACAGGGAATTTTCAACCAAAGTACCTATAGTTATCTTAGAGGAGTAGGATTTACCCTAAATATATTTGCTAATATATTGGCAATGTTCACTAGATAACAGTATGCTGTGTCAGTGTGCATTCCCTGCATTGTTGGGTGTTGTTTCTTAGTTTCTTTACACAACTAAAGAAGGATTTGTAATTATGTCTGACTTCATATGCTAACCCAAATTCCTGGATTTCCATAGTAGATGTAAAAATCTTTTTTAATTGTCAAACTCCTATATTGTCCTTGTCTTGGAGGTTTTCATATCTGCTGTGCACTCTAATGAGCTTTTCCCTTTTGTTGTAGATTTTATGTTGGTGGATCACCAGGGTGGTTTACTTTTAAATGTCCCATTATATTTAGATTTGGATGGGACTGACAATTTTATACATTTATTTATACAAGTATGTGATTATTTTGTGAACCTATCAGCTTAGGTGATGTCTGGGGTGATGTTACTATAACTGAGTTTTGAGAATTCATCTTAGAATATGGAGAGATTTGAATATTTGCTTTGAATTCCAATATATTGGTTTCAGTGATTTTGGACAGCTTGAAGGAAAAGGTTACTAGCTTATGATCTGACTTAACTGGAAGCAGAGATACTAATGGAGTTGTGCACATTGATGTTACATTTGTAAAAATGAAGTTTAGAATATTTTGTCCCACAGCTGGTTTACTAACAATCTGTCTATGTGTGTTTTTGTCTATTAGAGCTAAAAAATTCTGGAAAAAAGCCCCTCTACACCAGTTTAGTAATACTTGTAAATCCTAACCCTGCCCCTAACTCTAATGTGCACCTTATCTGAAAAAAAAGTCCTCACACAAACACAGACACATACACACAAATACATATGCATACATTATTCTCTATACTAACCCTAATCCTTACCCTAATCATTCACAATAGTGCACAAACGAAATCTGTCCCATTACCTAGCACTTACCCTAAACCTAAAACTGGCATGCATGCACATACACCCAATACATACAAACTGGGAGCGGTCATAAAATCCCCAAATGGTGTTAACATTCTGTAAGAGGATCTTACACAAACAAATGATTGGTGCCAAGGTCATGGCCTTAAACTCAAAGGAAAAAAAATGTATTATCATCCTTTTCAGTAAGAGCAATGTTCCTGCTAACTACCACATCAATAGCAACACCCTAAGTATGCACTAAGTGGTGAGAGACCTGGGCACACAGGTTGACAACAACCTTACCTTTGATCACCATGTCTCCACAGTGGTAAGAAGGACATTCTATATTGCTCATCTCATAAGTAAGGGCATTGCCTCCAGAAAAAAAAAGAAGCTATAACCTCCTTGTACTCTTACCTTATCAGGCCAGTAACTGAGTACAACACCCCTTTTGGTATGTACCTTTCCAAGCAACTGCAGCAATTGGAGAGATCAGAAAGGGTCCTCACAAGGAAAATGCAAGGTCTTCAGCATCTGCCTTACATGGCTCATCTGAAATCACTTTCACTTTATTCTGTTTCATACAGACTACTCAGAGGTGATCTCTACCTTGCATATAAGGGAATCTCTGACCCTGCTTTATTGGAAATGATGCATCTCCGTAAGTGAATGGTACATGGGTTACTCGCTGTAAAGACCTTAACCTGGTATGTGACATTATTAATAGAACCTGCTGGAGGGACAGATTTGTCTCCCAGAGGTTAACACACCTTTGGAACAGACTCTCACTTCATGTCAAAAAGAGCACCTCATTGGCTCTCTTCAAATGCAGTCTGGACGATTGGATTGGTAACCATAAAGTCACCCCTGGGTTCCACCTTTATCTACTTTGTATATTGTGATTTGTTTTCTTTACTCTATGTTTTACTTGTATTCTGCTTTTAACTGTGTATTAAAACTTGAAAAGAGATCACAGCTCCATCTCTTGTGAGTCAGACAGAATTTTTCCCACCCTCCTACCCTGTTACTGTTGTGTTCTTAAACACTGTTGTCTTTCTAGTTGTCTGCACCTTATGTTAATTTGCCCATGTATCTCGTTCCCTCTCTCCTTTCGCATGCTGTTGTGAGTAAGCACAGAATTATAATTTTGTGAAATAACTCCCCTTCAACTGTTTAAACTTATTGGCCATCCTAGTGTATTTCATAGTACCAGAATACAAAAGTGACCACCCCCTTTCAATCTATCGTGCTCTTTTAAAAATAGTGGCTCGCCACTTAAACTTAACTTTTTAAACAGCTAAAACTTAAGTTACCCACTTTCATATCTAACTGCTTAGTGCACACTGCAGTGTTTAGGATAAACAATGTTTTCATCTTGCCTTTAAGCATCTATTGCAAGACCACCAGTTATTGAAGAGCCCACATTCTGCCTCTCAGTAGTCATCTTGGGATTAGTGCTTCTCTTTTCTCCTGGTGAGAGAAGGAGTACATGGATATTATTTTCTGGAGAGTGCTGATCACCAGAAAGCCTAATAACTACTTTATAGGTGACATCTTGGAATCTGTGCTTATATTCTGATCCTGGTGAGAGAAGGAGGTGAGTGCATTGGTTCCTGACTGCTTCTGGTTGGAGAGTGAGTGTCTGTGCTTATTGTACTGGTTGTGATTCAAGGCATCTACGAGAAAAAGGCTAGAAGCCTACAGACCCTTGCATCATCTCAGACAAGACTGTGGATCCCCAAACAGGCTGTGGCCTGCTTCTGATCTTGGGACTGGTGCTAACATTCTGCTTCTGGTGAGAGAAGAAGCAAAGGAGCATTGTACCCCAACAGAGTGAAGCTGTGGTGAGACCAGCATTAGTAGTAGCCAGGCAGTAGCTATTCATGCGACTCCCTTCTTTTCATCATTCTTGACAAGCTAATTCTTTATTTTTCAGTAAGTACTGCTTGATTTGTTTCTAGCTTCAGGATATCTACCTAAATACTTCATCCATAAATATTCAGGGTATATGTATTAGTTTCCCCTCAAGTGTTTGGCAGTGCTCTGTATAGACTCAGACACCTTAAGTGACATTTTCCCTGTAAAAGCACAATTGAAATTTCTCCAATACCTAGTTGCACACAATGCAACTAGTTTGCAGTGACAAGCACTGTCCAGATAGTTGCAAACTGGATACTCCTGACAGTGATTGATATTCTCACTCCAACTGTCTAATCAATAAAAAAGGGTCTGTTGCCATGGATATGAACTTTTCTACTGTCTCCGTTACTGGCTTGGTGGATATGGGCATCCTGAGGCAATGTGGAAATTGCCTCATGTTTACTGACAACCAGTTAATTTTCAAACAAACTGATATGGTATGTGAGAGATGTATTTACGCAATGTCACCGGAGGCAAAGCTCTTACATAAAAGTACTCCTAATGTCAATAAGGTTGTCAGTAGTATACACGCTGTACCCATCATGCACAATTCAAAGCAGACATATAGACCCGCATATACTGAGGCACTTACATGTAACCTTCCTAAACCACAAAGACCTCCTAGACGAAGTACACATAACAAATACCCTCAGCAGCCCCAAATGCGCTCTGTCAAAACGACACCCACATCAACACATACAGCTACATCTCATGGAGCCTCTACCTCTAAGCCCATAAGGCAAGTCATCCCCCAATCCAACATTCTAGTCATTGGAGACTCCATTCTTAGGCATACTGATGTCCCTCTCACCAGGCTGAGTAAGGGGAAAGTCACGGTCAGTTGCTTATCAGCAGATAGGATCGTCCACATTACGCATGCACTCAGGTCACTGAACTGCAATTACCAATATGTCTCAGTCATAGTCCATGTGGGAGTAAATGACCTGAGAAGTACCTCCCTAGACTATATGAAGAGAGACATCATGGAGCTCTCAGAATATGTGTCTCTGGCTGGTATGAAGCTAGCATTACACAGTATTTTACCTTCTCCAAGGATGATGCCACAGTATGAACAAAAGATGATAGACTTTAATAATTGGCCTAGTTTCTGGTGTCATTCTAAGAGGGTGCAATATTTGTCAGCATGGAAAGAGATAGTCAACAGACCATGCTTCTTTGCCAGGGATGGTCTGCACCTCTCTCCTCTAGGCTTTCAAATATTAGCTAAAACATTGTCTTCCCCCATAGTGCATTTTTTAGGCTATGCCAAACTGAAAATACTTCCGACATAGCAAATCAAAATTAGGAAAATATAAAGGTATTACTGCTCACTGCTAGTAGCCTAAACAAAAAACTCCAGTCCCTAGAAGCTGTCTTTACCCTAGAGAATGCTGACGTTTGTGCAGTCACTGAAACATGGTTTAAAGCCGTGGAGAGAACACCAACAGCGAAGGTTATAATGCCTTCCACACATTTATGCCAGCTACTTCACAGGCAGGGAGTAAAGGTGGAGGTGTCTCTATTTACATCAAAAATAAATATACTTCAAGGCTGGTCAAACAGGACAATGCACTTGAGCTGCTACATGTTCAAATCACCATAGGTAAACTCCAATACCACTTCATTGCAAGCTATAGGTCCCCCTCTATGACCCAGAAAACCCATACCATGTATTTAAACTTATTAGAAACACTAACCATCCAACCCAATACCATATTCATGGGTGACTTTAATTACCCCACTATTAACTGGGAATCCTATATGACACCAAATGCACAGAAACAGAGATTCCTAGATTTTTTAAACACAAACTCCCAAGACCAGATAGTCAATACACCAACCAGGGGTGAAACCATACTGGATCTGGTCCTCGCTAATATGAGAGACTGCTGCACACCCCCTGCTGTAATGCCTTCCCTGGTAAGGGCAGACCACAGAATGATCTCCTTTGAAGTAAAAATAAAACCTGGAGACCCAGCTAAACCTGGAGTATTCAGGAACTATTCCAAGGATAACCTCCTGCTATTTAGTGAGAACCTGACAAAATGTCAAGCCCCCATAAACCCTGTGAACACTTCTGCCTATGCAGAACTGTTCACAGAAACCCTGTACAAGCATGTTAATGGCTGCATAGAGGCAGCTGTACCCACCAGGAAGAAGTACAGAACTAACTCAAAAAACAAGCCACCCTGGTGGAATCACAAAATCAATTGACTATATAACAGGAGGAAGAAAATCATGGCAAAAATTAGGAGGTGCAGCCACCAGCATGATAAAATCACTCTCATCAAACTAAACAAACAACTCAGAGATCAAATAAAGTCTACTGAAGCCAAATTTGAGGTAATTTTGGCCTCCCAGGCCAAGGACAACCACAAAGCATTCTTTAGCTATGTCTGCAACTTCAAAGGTAATACACAATTGTGTGCAGAGCTCACTATAAATCGAGCCATCTATATTCAGCCAGAAGATATAGCAAATCTCCTGGCTAATAAATTCAGCTCCAACTTTACTCCTCTCTCCCCCGCAACCTTCCTTCAGGAAATGTCATCAAATGTAACTCCCCCTACTATCACTAGGGAATAGGTCCTTAATGCTCTCTCTAAGACCAAAAACACTTCGTCAATGGGCCCAGACAATATCCCAGGATGCCTTCTAAATAGCATGAAACATGACCTATCATGGCCTCTAGAATTACTATTTAATTGTAGCCTCCAAACAGGCTTCATGCCTCATGAATGGAGAAAGGCAACAGCATCCCTCTGCACAAAGATGGGCCATCTACAGACCCATAAGTCTCACTAGTCTTATATGTAAAGCCATGGAAAGAATTATCATGGAGATGATCAATAGAGATATAGTAAATCTCCAGACACTGGACCCAACCCAGTTTGGTTTCGTCAAGGGCAGATCATGTCTACTTACCCTAGTGGACTTCTTTGGAAAGGTCACCAAAGCAATGGCTGATGGCAAAATCATTCACACTGCCTACCTTGACCTGGCCAAGGCATTTGACACAATACCCCACTTGGGAATTGTTGACAAAGTCAAGAGGTTAAGTACAAACCCATATGTCACCCAGTGGATAGCCAACTGGCTCACAGACAGGACCCAGGAAGCTAGAATTGGGGAGTCCATCTCTACAAAGAGGCCAGGGATAAGTTGAGCCCCTCAGGGATCAGTCCTTGGACTGCTCCTTTTTGGCATTTACTTCTCAGAAGTCAAGGCCAATGTCAGTGGTCTCTGCCTAACTAAATTTGCAGAAGATTGCAAATTAGGAGCTGTCATTGAATCTCATACTGACACAAATGTTCTCCAGGAGGGGCTGACACAAGACAAACAACTGGTGTCAGAGCCATGGCCTAAAACCAAATGTCAAGAAATGCATAATAGTATCCTTTGGGAAGTCATCCATCCCTGCTAACTACCATATGGACAACACACCCCTTAGAGTTGACCCAATAGTCGGGGACTTAGGGACACACATAGATTGCAATCTAGCCTTTGGTCATCAGGTGTCTACAGTGGTAAGGAAATCATTCTATGTTGTGCAACTTATAAACAAAGGTATGGCATCTAAGTCCAAGTAAGTCATTGTTCCACTGTAGCCGGCATTCATCAGACCTGTCATTGAGTACAGTGCCCCCTTTGGTATGTAGCTAACCAGGCATATCCAACAACTGGAATGTCCACAAAGGTTCCTCACTAAAAGAATACAGGGCATAAGTAATATGTCCTATGCAGACCGCCTCAAGGCCCTATCCCTGTATTCTGGCTCCTACACGCTTTTGAGGGGAGATCTATGCCTGGTATACAGGGCATTGTCAGAGCCCATTCTAATGGACCTTCTGCATATCCACAAAACAAACAGCACACAAATTACCCATTCTAAAGACTTAAACCTTGCCTGTGATATAAATAGGACCTGCTGGACAGATAGGTATGTATCTCAGAGACTGCCCCGTCTATGGAACAGGCCCCCCATCCATGTGAAGCAGAGTTCCTCCCTAACCCAATTTAAGTGCAACTTGGACAATTGGATGGGTTTAAATTCATCCCTGGCTTGGCACCTATGTCTCTAATGGACACAGGTAACCTGTAAATGGTTCATCTCCCAGGCCCATGCTTATACTTATCAAGGGTATCAGAACTTGTAAGAGATTTGGGATGCATGGCTAGGCTTAAAAAGGCCCTTGTGGTTGTTAGCCTAGTAAACACCTATGAACCTATATCTCTCTTGGATAGGGGCAATAGGTGCTGATCATAGAAATAAAGGTAGAACTTGGCTAGGCTTGTAAGCGCCCTAGGGCCATTAGCCTAGTAACTTCCAATGATCCTACAATCCTATGAGGTTAGGGATAAAACACTTTCATGTTGAGGCTGTGGACGATGTGGCCCACTGATGGGGAGGCATGCCTATCAGTTAGGGCTAGATATATAGATAATCTTTAGGTTCTGCTTTATCATAAGCTAGACTCATCTAGCTGATGGGGCAAGGTTTCCTACCCAGAGTCAGGGCTAGATAGAAAGGACTTCTATGGACCCAGTCTGTGGGACAAGGCAGAGTCATCTGGTTGGGGTGAAGGTATTCACCTCTGTGGTTTGTGAGCTGATGGTGGAAACATAGACAAGAAACACGAATAACACTCTTGGCTTCCTGTAGGATGATCCCTCCAAATGGCTCTTACCTCTGTCCTAGGCATAACTTTGGGGAACAAATTAGCACATGGTATGGTACAAGGCTTACTCATCAGTAGGCACAGGGACAAAAAGGAAAAAGAAAAAACTATATACCCTAATAAAATATGCCATATACTGTTATGTGTGAGTTACAGTTAGTTTTACACTATGCTAGTAAATCATGGCATACTACATATAAAATGAACCCAACAGAAGAAATGCAATTAGCTAACAAATCATGTACTAACACTAAGTATATGTGGTTTCTTCATGAGTTTGCCATATCGGATGTAGTAGCCATTACTTGTAGGTAATGGATCATCAGTCATTGCAAATGAACTGGTAAGCAACAGCTCTTTAACTGCATTGCTTTATAGAACTCACAACAGTTCCTGAAGCTGATTTTAAAGTATCTACTCTCATCTGCTTAAGACACTTTTGAAAGACTCTTAGGCACCATATTCTCTGAAAAACACATAATATAGTAATGACTACAATTTTATCTGTTCAACTGCATATCTTTTACTTGTACAATCCATGATTTTGGATGTGTGATGACCTAATACAGTTGCTTGTATGTCAAATTTCTACCCAAAATTCAGATTTACCATCACTCTTTCCCCTTCTTGTAGATGAGGTAAGTGTCTGTAACTTTTATTATAATCTTGCATCAGTGTGGATGTCGATTCCACATTGATTTATTTATTTGAAAATTGGTAACCAGGTAACTAGACTAACCAATTGACGCCTTTCAGCCACAACCCAGGCTCCAAAGAAACAAAGTACACAATATAACAAAAATGGAAATGCATCATACATAATACAATAGCAAAAATAGATAGCAAAAGTAAGTACGCATAGAAAACGGGTAGCAAGAAACAACCATATTCATAATATTTCAAGCAATGTGGAAATATGTACAATATTTACAGTATTTACAGGGTGGAGTTCTTTTAGCAGCTCATAGCTATATGTAGCAATGTATTCAGTAAGGCTACAAGTCTGTAGCGACTTATCCAGTGTTGCAAAAGCAATTGCAGGCAATTAATTCTAGTAGATGTTCCTTCAATTTAACCTTGAAGCCATCCAGTCTTATTTGAGAAAGTATTTCTCTAAGTCATTGATTCTATGTTGCTGGCCAAAGTTTAGAGAAGGCTTTCCCTCCTATGGTATGCCAAGAATGTGCTTGGAACAGCCCACTGGATGCAAGTGTTCCTTTTCAGGGGTGGCCTAGAAGTGTCTGCTGAAGTGACTTGGTCAGAGTTACACAATAGTCAAATGAAGGCTGAGGGAATCAAATTCATAGCATCACTCATCTGCACTAATTTCCAGACAGGCTGTTGTAGCCCAACACAGTGCATTCCTCACCTGCAAAAAACATAACAAAAAAGGTTAATTAAAAATGTATTCACAGTAAAAATGTTAACATTAAACTAATAAATATCATGTTACCCAGTTTATTCACAGCTAAATAATAAATGGCTCAAACCCAAGAACATGGTTGATATGATGAGGAACCGAAAATGTATACGCACACAACCACTGTTTTCCTGAAAGAAAAAAAAAATATCCTTGTTTCCCGCCTTTCCTAAACTAGAATAGTCCCTTATACAGGCTTTGCTGTATTCTGGACTTTTGGATAGTTCCTGTGTTACCCATTTCCTTACTTGGATAGAAGGAAGTTTCTTTGCTCACCAGTGGGAGTGGGGAGCCTTGAGCAGCCTAACTGTCCCTGAAGGAGTGACCTCAGCACAAGAATCTTGTAGTAATTGGCCATTTTGGGCCATTTCTAGCTCTTTGAAGTTCCCTGCATAAAAACCCGCTTTGGCGTATTTTTTTCGCTTATCCTACTCAGCAACAGCTCCTCATGGTCCTGCAGAGTGGTGCTAGCAGCAGAGAAATGAGAAGAGTGACTGCTTTCAATATATAAGTATATTTTTTCTGTTACTACCTGTGCGACCGTCCTTTCTCGCTGAAAAGTGAGTTTACACTGCTGATTTAACTGTTATAAGCTTGTTTTTGTGTTTTTTATTACCTGCACTTAGTTTAAAAGTTTGTTTGTTGTATTTAACTGTTGAGGCTGCCTACTCAAGTGCGCAAGCCTGTGCATTGAATATACTGTAATTCTCCTGTTGTTTTCCTGAAAAAACAAAAAAAACAAAAAAAATTTCCTTGTTTCCTGCCTTTCCTAAACTAGAATAGTTCCTTATACAGGCTTTGCTGTATTCTGGACTTTTGGATAGTTCCTGTGTTGCCCATTTCCTTACTTGGATAGAAGGAAGTTTCTTTGCTCACTATTGGGAGTGGGGAGCCCTGAGTAGCCTGTCTGTCCCTGAAGGAGTGACCCCAGCACAAGAATCTTGTAGTAATTGGCCGTTTTGGGCCATTTCTAGCTCTTTGAAGTTCCCTGCATAAAAACGCGCTTTGGCGCGTTTTTTTCGCTTATCCTACTCAGCAACAGCTCCTCGTGGTCCTGCAGAGTGGTACTAGCAGCAGAGAAATGAAAAGAGTGACTGCTTTCAAGATATAGGTATATTTTTTCTGTTACTACCTGTGCGACCGTCCTTTCTCACCAAAAAGTGAGTTTACACTGCTGATTTAACTGTTAAAAGCTTGTTTTTGCGTTTTTTCATTACCTGCACTTAATTTAAAAGTTTGTTTGTTGTAATTAACTGTTGAGGCTGCCCACTCAAGTGCGCTAGCCTGTGCATTGAATATACTGCAATTCTCCTGTTGTTTTCCTGAAAAAAAAAAAATATATATATATATCCTTGTTTCCCACCTTTCCTAAACTAGAATAGTCCCTTATACAGGTTTTGCTGTATTCTGGACTTTTGGATAGTTCCTGTGTTGCCCATTTCCTTACTTGGATAGAAGGAAGTTTCTTTGCTCACCAGTGGGAGTGGGGAGCCTTGAGCAGCCTATCTGTCCCTGAAGGAGTGACCTCAGCACAAGAATCTTGTAGTAATTGGCCATTTTGGGCCATTTCTAGCTCTTTGAAGTTCCCTGCATAAAAACCCGCTTTAGCGCGGCTTTGCGTGATTGTGCGCATAGCACAGCATCGGGCAGCGCCGCTTAATTGGGTTTAAAATATTCCTGGCTCCACAAAGTCTGCTCTTCACTTTTTCCCTTAGAACTGCTCTATCTCTCAAATTAAACACCCTATTCTCAATCTAAGACCCTACACTTGCCCAAATAAGCAATCTTACAATCTTGCACTAATAAACTAAAAGCACTACATCCTCATATACTCTCCACAATTACCTTGTCCCCTATTGGTCCTTTGTAATTAAGTGATAAAAGAGATCCCTTTACTACTCTAGCATGTCCAAAGGTCAGTTAATGGTTTCCTCTCCAGTCCAGCTGGTGAATCTTGGAATATTGAGGCAATGTTACAACTGCCTCATGTACACGGACAACCCTCTCCTCCTCCAAACAGGTTCAAACATATGTGAGAGATGCAACCATATAGCCAAACTGGAGGCTGAGCTCTCTCACCTCAGAACTGGTGTAACCAGTCAGGAGGAGAAGGTAACCTCACACAACACTAATCCAGTCTCACATAGTCCTACCACAACAGCAAACCAAACACATAAACACACAAAAACATACTCGGAGGTTCTAAATAAAAATCTACCTAAGCAGCAGAGACCTCCAAAGCAGACATCCAAGCAAACGCTACCCCACAGCAAAACATGTGCAACACATAGCTCACAAAGTCAGTGTGCCAAACAGTCACAGCCCTTAAGGCTGAATAACACACCTGATACACTTGTAATAGGTGATTCTATAGTCAGACACACTGACATCCCGCTCACCAGGCTGAACAAGAAGAAGGTCACAGTGAGCTGACTGTCAGCCGCTAGGATCCACCACATAATGCAAGCACTCAGGTCACTCCAAAGCAAGTACAAATATGACTCTGTCATAGTACATGCTGGTGTTTATGACCTGAGATGTACCTCCCACGACTACATGAAAAGAGACATAGAGGAGCTCTCCAATCATGTAGCCCAGGCCGGTATGACCCTGACCTTGAGCAGCATCTTACCCTCACCTAGAATGATGCCGCAGTATAAAGACAAAATGATCAATTTTAACAATTGGCTAAAATTTTGGTGTCATTCAAAGGGGATCCAGTGCCTGTCAGCCTGGGATGATATGCTCGACAAGCCACGTTGCTTCGCTAGGGAAGGCTTGCACCTGTCACCCCTGAGCTTTTGGATACTGGCAAAGGCTCTTGCCACCCCCATAGTGCCTTTTTTAGGCAGGGCTCAAAAGACAAACCCACCTCCATAGAAAACACAAAGAACAAGAAACTAAGGGTAATGCTGCTAAACGCCAGAAGTCTAAACCTCAAAATGCACACACTCGAAGCTGTCCTCAGCATGGAGAACATCGATATCTGCGCAGTGACTGAAACCTGGTTCAAGGCTCCAGAGAGCACCCCAGAACTACCAGGTTATACCTCATATCATGCTTTTCGGCCCCAAAACTCGGACCGAACCACAAAAGGAGGGGGAGTATCCATATTTATCAAGGATACCCACACCTCCAGGTTAGTGGCATTGCACGAAGCATCAGAAACCATCCATGTGCAACTAACAGTGGGCAAAACTGCCTTTCAGTTTATAGCATGCTACAGACCACCATCTCAAAATCAGGAATCCCACTCGGCTTTCCTGAAAACATTGGAGAACATGAAGATCTCTCCAAATACCATTATATTCTGTGACTTCAACTACTCAAACATAGACTGGGAGCATTACTCAAGCCCCAACACCCTAGCCCAAAGGTTCCTGGAATTTATAAACTTAAATGCCATGGAACAACTAGTCACAACTCCCACAAGAGGGGAAAACATACTTGACCTAATCATCACCAACATGGGGACCCTATGCTCCACACCAGAAGTATACCCCTCATTGGTAAGATCAGACCATAAATTAATTTCACTGGATATCCAAAACCCGACCCCACCCCCAGCCCAGAAAACCACCATGAAAAACTTCTCAAAAGCGAACTTCACACTTCTCAAAACCGAGGTGGAATCCTTCAAGGCCCCCGGGCCAGTGGAAACTACGGCCCAAACCACAGAATCCTATATAAACGCATTCTATGGACACCTCCAGGAATGCATGGATCATGCTATCCCAAACAAAACCAAGACCCAATCTTCCAAAGGCAGGCATCCAGTCTGGTGGACCCCAGCCATAAATAAGTTGTACAACAGAAGGAGGAAGCTACTACATGATAGAGCAAAATCCCTAAAAGGGAAGGCATCTCCGATAAGTACTAGCAAAAAATTACGATCCCTCATAAAATCCTCCAAGGCCAGCTTTGAGAAAAAAATTGCACAGGACACTAAAGACAATCACAAGGCTTTCTTTAGCTATGTTAGGAACCTGGGATGCAACTCCCAGATATGCTCAGAGTTGATTCTAAATGACAAAAAATACACTGAACCCACAGACATTGCCAACATCCTGGCAGACAGGTTCAGTGCAAACTTCTCCTCCCCTTCCCCTCCAAAAGAGCAAATATCTATCCCAGCAGAGTGCAGCCTCCCTAACATCTCAGATGCTCAGGTGAAAGCCGCCCTCTCCAAAGCAAAAAACACTGCTTCAATGGGACCAGACGGTGTCCCGGGTTGCGTCCTACATGAACTCCAAGAAGAACTAAACCCTCACATAAAACTGCTGTACAATCTCAGCCTCACTACAGGATATGTACCCAAAGAATGGCGTACAGCAACAGTGGTCCCACTCCACAAAGGTGGTGCCTCAACAGACCCTGGTAACTATCGCCCCATAAGCCTAACTAGCCTTATCTGCAAGGCCTTGGAGAGGATTATCATGGAACTCATAAACAAAGACATTGGGGACCTACAGACACTAGATCCTACCCAATTCGGCTTTGTCAAGGGCAGATCCTGCCTCTTGAACCTGGTAGACTTTTTCGAAACAGTCACCAAGGCCATAGATGAAGGGAAGGTAGTCCACACAGCCTATCTGGACCTCGCAAAGGCATTTGACACAATACCCCACGCTGGCATCATAGATAAGCTATCCAGCTTAAATATAAACCCCTATGTCACAAGATGGGTTGCTAACTGGCTCAAAGACAGAACCCACAGAGTCAGAATTGCCGGAGCCATGTCAGACTCAAAACCCACAAGGCTCTGTCCTGGGACCTCTCTTGTTCGGCATATACTTCTCTGAGGTACAGGCCAACACGGGAGGACTATGGCTGACCAAGTTCACAGATGGCTGCAAACTGGGCACCATAATTGATTCTCCAGCTGACACTAACATCCTCCAAAAAGGTCTCACAGAGATGGATAACTGGTGTCAGAGCCATGGCCTAAAGCTAAATGCCAAAAAGTGTATAGTCATACCCTTTGGCAAAAACAAATTGCCCACAGATTACCACATAGGTGGTAACCCATTAAGTACAGAAGAAGTAATTAGGGACCTGGGGACCCAAGTTGATAGCAATCTCTCCTTTGACAACCATATTGCCAAAGTGGTTAGAAAGACCTTCTACATAGCCCACCTTATCATGAAAGGATTCACATCTAGATCAAGTGAGGTAATAGTGCCCCTTTATTCATCCCTCATCAGGCCCATCATAGAATACAATGCCCCTTTTGGGATGTACCTTACCCGACACCTGCAGCAACTAGAAAGACCCCAAAAGTACCTCACAAAGAGGATCAAGGGACTCAAACAGATCCCATATGATGCCCGGTTAAAAAAACTCCAGCTCTACTCAGTTGCATACCGCCTACTTCGAGGAGATCTATGCCTGACATACAAAGCTATGTCCAACCCAGAATTAATGGACATGCTCCACCTCAGAAAATCTAAATCCCTTAGAACCACGCGCTCGAGGGACTTGAACCTCAGCACAGAAATAAATAGAGCATGCTGGAGGGACAGATTCATAACCCAGAGGCTCCCTTCGCTCTGGAATAGAATCCCAGTCCATGTTAGGCAGAGCACCTCACTGACTCTCTTCAAGAGGAATCTTGATGAGTGGATGGGAGATCGTAGGTTTACCCTGGGGATTACTTCTGTGTCACTACTAGACAGAGGCACAGTAAACTAACCTTAAAAAGGGCACAGCAAACTCAAATCAAAGGGTGGCGAAAGCCAAACACACTCAGGCTAGGCTTATAAATGCCCCAGGGCAGATAGCCTAGTATGAACCTATGAACCTATAACTGTAGACCTCATGTGTCTGCATGAGAACAACTGTATAAATACATTCATAAATAAATGGCCAGAAATGTATCTCAGCATGCTGCTGTCAGAACCATACAGTGGAATCTATTGCAACACTCTCCCCCTGCTCTTTCAACTTCTCGGCACAAATCAGGAACAGATTTTAAGTGTTTCTCTTACATATTTTCTGAAGGTTATAAAGTCTGAAACTCATGTCTCATTATTTAATTATGGAAGTCTACAACAATTTGCCAGAAATCCACAAATTTACAAGGAATGGACAAAAATACCCCTCAGCTTCTTGTGTTTTCTATCATTCATTTTGGAGGCATCCTTACAACACATCACCTTGGAGGTAGATGTTATTGCATCCTTGAGGAATCCTTGGAATGCACACACACAACTTCTCCCATCACTGTTATGTCTCCCAAGGACTGAAAAGGTGAAGAGAAATGGAAATGTTGTGTTAAATCTCAAAGCAGAGGAACAGGCTATCTTCCAGAGTGGACTGAAGCACAAAAGAGAATCTCCCTGAGCAAATCAAATAGGCTTATCTCCCATTTGCTGAAGAGCAGGCTACAGTCAAAGTCTCCCACTTCCAAGGAACAAATCTCACAAGTGCAGTACAGATCTCCGATGTGCACTTCTAGGCTAAAAAAGAAGACAAAGTTGGTGCTTCTGGAGTAGTGGAGTTGGCCAGGCTGTACCTTCCAGAGTGGCTAATCAGAGTTTTGTTTTGTATTTTGTATTTTAGATTTTGTTAAAGATACAGAGTAAGTAATCAATATATATATATATATATATATATATATATATATATATATATATATATATATATAAACACACACACATACATGCATATATATATATATATATATATATATATATACACACACACACATGTGTATATATATATATATATATATATATATATATATATATATATATATTTTTTTTTTTTTTTTTAAAGGTCAGGCTCCCCCGGTCAGCTTTGGTCCCTAGGAAGGAGGTAAGTAAATACATTTCTACAAGTTAATATCATTCAATAGTTATGCCAAGTTTAAATCAGTTGCAATGTTTAAATCATTCATATGGGTATGATTTGATAACAGCAGCACTACCCAGTATCATGGAAGTATGATCATTTGGCATCCTTATAAAGAAATTCTTTCAAAGATTTTTTTAAAGCCTGCTAAGGAGTGATTGGTTTTCATGATATCTTGGAGGGTATTCCAAAGAGCAGGCCCAATTATAGAAAAGGCTTTTTCTTCTAATGCAGATTTCCATCATATTAGTATGATAGTTCTGTAATTTATAAGGTTGATTTTAGTGTGTGTGTGTGTGTGTGGGGGGGGGGGGGGGCATTGACCCAGCATAATAATTTTGAACAACTGAGTCCTGAGTAGGATAGCAGTTGGTAAAAGTATTAGGTCATCTGCATGCATGATCATGTGATCATGTTGATATGGCTAGATCACAAGTTAAGTCATTTATAAATAACTAGAGTAGTAATGGCCCAAGAACTGATTAGTGAAAGCTTTGAAGCTTGCATTCTGCTTTCGAGCACCAACAGACCAAAAGCAGTGCACAGTTTGTTACCTTATCTTCTTCCTGTCAGCATTATGATTGTTTGATTAGTAGCTCTGGCAATGGACAAGCCAGGCAAAGGATCAAACGGATTCGAACAATCCCTTCTCACGAGAAGGTGAATAACATACAGCAAGAGACTCTTGGGGATCCCACTGGGAAAGTGCAACGTCACTACTGAATACTAAGGAAACTACTTCATGTAGGCTCTCAGGCTCCAGTGGCCTAAAGGATAAGGCAATAGCCTCCTAAGCCAGGGATTGTGGGTTTGAGTCCCATCTGGGATGATAAAATCTTGATACAAGTGGAACTTTTAAGAGGCGACAGGTGCTGACTGAGGTTTCTTTTTTGGAGATAAACTCATGGCTAGGCTTTTAAGGGCCCCAGGACCATTAGCCTAGTAACCTCCTATGATCCAGTGCTTGCTGGTGATGTCCCTTGTGAAAGTGAGGGATAACCAGCATGGATAGCCCACTGCATGGTCCTCTTTGGCTCTTCATGCCAGCCTACACATGGAGAAACATAGGACAAAGCAGGAAACTACTCAGCCAACCCCAACGTGCTCAAAGGTCAGAGCAAATTATAGATTATTATCTGACATTGCTCTAAATTGGTTTAAAGATAGTAGAAAGTGATCTGCATGGGTATGTTTTTATACAGCTGTTATTTGTTGCTATTTAGCATTTATCAGTTTAGCACCTGTTTGCATTAACTGCCTTCCTGTGGAATTTAGAAAAGAGCTATTAATCACATGTATGTTTAAAAAAAAACTAAATGTATTTATTCTGTCTCTATCTATGAAAACAAATGTAAATATTTCGGTGACTCTGAGTGACTTAAACAAATGTAAAGATTTCAGACACTCTGGGTGACTTAAATGTAAATATTTCAGTGACTCTGGGTGACTTAAACAAATGTAAATATTTCAGTGACTCTGGGTGATTTAAACAAATGTAAATATTTCAGTGACTCTGGGTGACTTAAACAAATGTAAATATTTCAGTGACTCTGGGTGACTTAAACAAATGTAAATATTTCAGTGAGTGACTGGGTGACTTAAAGGAGCACTAGCTCAGATTTTTTGCTAGAGGAGTTTGTTTACATTTTAGTACTCTGTAAGTCACAAGTTCACTTAGAGGCAAGGTTTTCACAGAGCCTTTTTAGCATACTGCAAGTCATATTGCACAAACTCTCAGTGGGGGCTGTTAGAGAAAGTGCTTAGAACTTACAGTTGTAGTTTGTCCTTTTTTATTTTCCTTCCCCCTCTCATGATTTATTAGATTTGCTGAATGACTGGATTTTACTCAGCTAGAGATGATATCTTGTCACAGACAGACCTGGAGCCTCTTTAGCAATGAAGTGACAGCTACTTTAGTATGCACTTGTTTTTGCAAAACTGTGTCTAATAAGTATTCAAGCCTAGGCAATAGTATTTTTCATGCTTGTTGGCTACAAATGTTTTTCCCTCCACTATCAATTATTTGTCATACAGTCTGTTATTAGTGTTGCTTGTGTGTGTGTGTGTGTGTGGGGGGGGGGGTGATGTAGGTGCGCTTTTATAATCATACAGACTTTCCCTCATTTTACAGCACAGCATTGCTTTGGACAGTTGTGCCTTGCAAAGAAACATGTTGACTAATAAATGTCCAAATATTCTAAAATAATAAAATATTTTGCATCTTTTCTCTAAAAATGTCATGCAGCTTTGGAACTGAATCTAATCAGTGCTCTAAAAGTATTTTCTCATTAGCTGATGCTGTATGTTGTTCTTCAGAAATCATACCATAACTATTTGTCTAATAGTGATTCCATCCTACTGGATTTCTTTTCTCACTTTTTTCTATCATTGATT